>NC_046662.1:72938505-72955924 GCF_010883055.1 Belonocnema kinseyi | reverse complement strand
TTTTTCAAAGTATATAACTTTTCTAATTTTCATCAAAAGAACACATTTTATTTAGACAATTTGCAAGTCTTTTGCCCATCTATAAGAAACTTTGAAAACAATTTATAAAATTTCAAAAAAAAACTTAAAAAATTTTTAAAATGCTCTCAATTTTTTAATTTTTGTTCGAAATATCTGATTAACGAACTTAGCCTTTATTTTGGAGACCTTCAGAAGTGTATTAAATGCAGACTCGATTGGATAAATCCTTCAAAAGTAAGCGTGGCTACAACATTCAGGTAACCATACATACAGACATACAGACATACATACAGCAGACACCGATGAAATTTTATGGTTTTCGGATTCAGTGAATGCCGAAACGTAAAGATCCGTTAAAAACCAGAGATTGAAAATTTTGACGATTACATTACATTCTCAGGAATGAGAATATAAAAATATTAGATCAGTAAACTGGAAAATTTTCTTCGAAAATATTTATACTTATTGCTATTAACACATTTTATTTTTTAAAACTAAATTTAGTAAGGTTGCACGTTTATTTAATTAAGAGAATTTATGGCTTATATGTATGTTTGTTCAATGATAAACAAATTAGAAAAAAATGTGAATTTCCTTTTCGGTAACAAGATTTTTTGTTGAGAAATCCTTCCTTTTCCATCAACATCGTGGAAAGGGGTTGTATTCATTATTTATTTGTCATTAATTTCGAGTTAAGTTTTCATCTTCGTCCTTCTTACTTCCCATTTCTCAATTGCAAGTATGCACCTTGCGTTTGCATGGATTTAGCTGACGAAGGATTTTATATCTAAACTCCAAACAAACTGGTAAGACGATGTTTGCCAACGAATCCTGATACAGTTGCCCTTACGAATAGATAAATAATCTTAATTGGCTACGCCTCACAGACCTCTTGATCTTAATTGCACTACTTGATAAAGCAATGCTTCTGTTGCACTAAAAAGGCTTTGAGCTGCTTCGATTCTTATTCGTTCAAAGTTTAAAGTTGAAAAGTAAAAGGTTTCTCCTAGAGAAGATTATCTCGATTTTAATCTCAAACTGCTCGTTATTGTTACAATTCTACAAACGAAACATCCACAGCAAAGGTGTTAATAAGTGGGACTTTATTGGGCAAATAACGATTAATTATAGATCATTTTAGATAAAATTATCGTTAACACTTTCGAACTGTTACTTTATTATTTACAAATGATCTCCAGGGGGCAATTATGTAACTTTCCCAAATCCCACTTTTCACTTGTCATTTTTTGAAAATTTACGTCATTAAAATTCTTCTCTTGTAAGGCTTTACAAGTCGTTGCTAAAGTATCACTTAAGTCCTTTAACACAAGTACATATACCGCCAGACGAACCAACATTACTATAGGTATGGATCTGTGAATATTTTACTTTTACTAAGAAAGGCTTAGAATCGCTGCATGATTTCAATCACAACATGTAAAAACCCGCAGCTACATCTGTCCTTATTACAAGTACTCGAATTTGCCTGGACGTTTGGACAGGGGAGAGGAAACCTGCAGAATACCATCCCCCGAGTTTAGCCATTCAACCTCTAACTTGTCAAAATTCACATCATATGTCACCGATGAATTTTGAAACATCAGTTAACGGTGATGTAAGGGGTAAACTAACAAAAATTGTACAATTGAAAAGTGAAAAGTGTGACGTGGGATGTGGAAAAGTTAACCAATTGTCCCGTGATCAAGTTTTTTCGAGGTATATTTTTTCATAGAATGGTACCATTCAAATATTTAGCATTTTTTAAAACAACCGAAACGAAATATGTATACAGTTTCACGTGCTTATTATAAATAATGTTTTTATTCAGTTTCTAGGGATTACATTAATATTATTAATTTATAAAGTTTTGATAAATAATATTACAAGATATTCCTTAATATATTATCAACATTGATTAATTAAATAATTAAATAAAAATAAAAGCATAATTTATCTTTTCTTGACTTTGTCTCTAAACTCTATGAATTCGAATAATAATTCCAACACAATTTTATTTTATCGTATATTGCTTAAAATACAGTGCATACTAAGGTAAAATTAATGTCTGTACTATTAAATTCAATAAATACTGCTTCGAAGTACTAACTTTTAAAGTAAAAATATCGCATTTTCAAGAAGATAGATAAATTTTCAGCCAAATAGTTAAATTTTTAACCAAAAAAATTAGTTTTCAAATAAAATATAGATGATTTTGAAACAAAATACATAAATTCTCAACGAATTGATGGAATTTTCAACTAAAAAAGATGAATTTTCAATTTCAAAAAAAAAACAACAACAATTTTCAACCTAAGTGATCAATTTTCAACTAAGATGATGAATTTTCAAGTGGAATGGATTATTTTAAAGTTTAAACCAAAAAACACTGCTATTCTTAGTACACAGAAAGTCGAATAATTTACCCTTACCACTTTTTTCGATGAAAATAAGATTATCAGAGCTATAGAATTTGGAAAATTAAAAAAAAAATGTAAATTTAAAGCCAAACAACGCACGGGTAAAAAAATGTAAGGGAAGAAAAACATTGCTTTCTGAAAGTCCTATAGTACATTATCATAAACTTTTTGGATTTTTGCGAAAAATCACAAAAAAATAATGAAAACTAAAACTTTTCATTTTGCGGTCAAACTATGTAAGATGGAAAGATAAAAATTTTGCATCCAAAATAGGTTTTCCCAGACCTGCGGCCAACGTGTATAAGTTACAAAGTGAATGTAAAAATCTCTAAAAAAATAAAGAATAGTCATTTTTTGTCTTTTGGGTTGAGTTGAATTCACAATTTAGAAAAGGAGAGGCTTTAGATTTAAGAATAAGATTATGTCATAACGCTCCTGGCAGAATATTTTTAATGCAAGGTCACTTAAATTCAGTAATAATGTAAAGTAGCTTTAATTTTGTAGGCTGAAGTGTTGCAGCCTTGAATTGAAGTTGCGAAAATATGTACTTTACATGAGTACACATAAGATTAGAGATTTTTTTCAAATGAGATAATTTACGCAGAATTAAAAAACCAATCGTAAGCACTCGATGTAGATAAAATAAACCTTATCAACTTATGTTTACTTTTTAGTGTTTATACAATAAATAAAAAATTGCGCAAATTAAAATTTATCAAATGCCATAATTAATCTTTATCAGACATCACATTCCTGCTACACCCAATCTTCGTGATATTTGATTTAAAAATAATTTTTTTATCAATAAATTGATTAATTTTTAAACATTTTTCTGACAAAAGAGAAATAATTTTAAATCCCATAAAAATACTGTTGAAAAAGGCTTTAAGAAGATGTTGGAAAAGGGGATGGACTAGTCGTTTTTAAAATTAGGGACGACTAGCCAAGCATATGAAAAATATTGGATTAGTCATCCCAAATTTCGAGACAGCGAGACACTTGTTTAAAAAATTCAATGTTAAAATTATAAAATGAAAATTGCAAAGGCCTTGACTTTTTAATTACAAAATTTGAAGACCTTTAAAGTATTGAATTCAAAGAAAGATATGAACCACTTCTAAAATATAACAACTTTGAATTTAATGCTTCAAGATTATATATACATTTAATTTCCGATATTATAGCGATTTCGGACATAGCTTGCCTTGACCTTGATCCTAAAACAGGGGAATCCAAATGTAAACAGACAGGGCCGCGTGATTAATTTATTTTGGGTTCGGACACACGGCGCAACCTGATATAAATGATGCGTTAAAAGTGCGACCCTTGAGCTTTTTGTCATGCTTGACTGAAAATATCCTCTATTTTGACCCTGCGCTTCCTCTCATCGCGAAAGTGCGGATGCCATCAGTTCTAGGAATATCGTAAACCGGAAGGTCTTATATCGGGAGTTGAGTTGAGTTGTAAAAGAAAATTGTTTCACTCATCTGGTTAGTGATATTTGACTGACGATTGGTTTAGTTTATTTAGTTCTTCTGTTTATTGAGTTAATTAGAACTTTCACTAAAAATTAATGAAGTGGTAATTGAGACTTTAAAAATTAAACATTTTTAAATTTAATAAGTTCTTCATTGAATAATATCAAATACTTAATATAAATTAATAATATAATATAATAATAATATAACTTAATAATATAAAATACTTTTCTCTAAATCTTTAATAATATTTTAACATACCCTAAAAGCAATTACCTATAAAAAGTTTCATGCTTATGTTTCTCAAATTTCTTGCTTATAAATAAATGATAAGAAATACTAAAAACTGTCTGAAGTTTATTCTATGAATCTATAACTTTTTTCATCAAAATGAAGCTTTTTCTCTGTTTACATATGCCTAATTATTAAAAATAACATATATGCTTGAATTGATAGTACTATAAAATATAATTAATATGTATATATATAAATTAAAATAAATAATAAAATAACTACATCTACTTTCATACAATTTCAATTTAATTTGCATTTTAATATTAATTTAAATTTAAATTTAAATTTTATCTGCTTTCACTAATCAATCAATTTCATTTGAATATTAGATTTTTCACCCTAGTATGAATTAGACGCAAAGAAAAAAAGGTAAACTAAATTTTTGTTTAATTTTTGAACATCTGTTTGAAATAGGTCGAGCTTGAAGATTTGAAGTTGAAGACTTTTCAACTTTTAATATGCAAAATTTTAACTAATATGGTTTTCAAAGTTTTTTATAGTTCAATTTTGAAGATTTATAATTGAAAACTTTTCAAATTTTAAAATGATTCAGCAAAAATTCTTAAATTTGTATGCTTTTGAACATCAAAAATGAAGGTTTTAATTTTACACCATTCAATTTGAAGAAAGTCATGTATTTTAAATGTAAACTTTTTAAATTAAAAACTACAGTTTTAAAGATTTATCATACAAATTTCCACAATTTCGAAGAGTTACAATTACAAAATCGCGAACTTATTTAGTATTGAATGTTTATAGCTTAAAATTATAACATTTTGAAATAGGTCTATCTTGAAGATCCTTTCAGTTTTAATTTGTGCAATGTAAAATGATTCAATTTTGGAAGCTTTTTTGAACAGCTCAAGTTTGAAGATTTTAAATTGAAATTTATTTAATGTTGTAGATTTAAAATTCCAAATCTATCAGTAATAAATCACTTATTGTATTAATTAAAATTTCAGTATTTTTCACTGATTTGTGAGTACAAGAAGGTACCGAAGTATAAGTGACTTTTTCTACTACTAATGCTCTCTACATTTGAATCAGTGAAGGGTTTCACTGGTTTCATACAGTAACACGTTTCTTAACCGTATAATCAGTTAAAACTAATGATTTAATCAGTTTGAAACAGATCACTGAATAAAGCCAGTGAAGATTTTTCCTGCTGCAATATTATACAGTATAAAAACGGCTAAAGTTGACTGAAAGTTGACTGAACAGTCACAGATACATCAGTCAATTTTCACTGATTTATATTAAGAGAAGAGTTACAACTGGGAGGTAAGCCTGTATCCAGTAGGGTAATTCATTTAATAAGGTAAGCAAATTATTTTCGCATCTGAACATGTACAGAAGCCTAAGATGTACTTTTTTATTTTACAAATAAAAAAAAAATAAATTTAAAACCAGATCTGATTTAGAGGAGCCTATTTGAGTTTTGTCTTCTTTCTTAATATTTTCTTGCTTTAATTTTCGGAGTGTCTTACAAATGCATGCATTAATTTTGTATACATTTAGAATTATCAGTTTGAGCGCGCCTAGGGCGCGCGATTGTTCGTTCTCGCGCTTCGCGCTCGATAATATATTTACCTCGCGCTACGCGCTCAATATTTGTGCACAGACTTTTTAAAACTAAAGGTGAAGGCATCGAAAACATTAATTTTATGATTGTGGATTCTCTTTCGTGAAAGCTCCTTCGGCTTTAATGAGCATATTCTCATAACGTATCTCGTGCTTCGCACTCGAAGTTGTCCCTCTAATTGTTTATCATTTCCATTACCGTATATTATTACAATTTATAACATGCTCTGATATTAAAACAGACGTAGTTTCATTTCCTCGTTTAAAAAATGCGCATTCTTAAAAAAATTGTTATTAAACATTTTATTACAACTTCTATCGGTTAAAAAAAAAACTGAATTTGTTCAATTTTTTCACAAACCTAATACCTTCTCTGATGAGAATGCAAAAACGCAAGTTTTTCTCTAAATTATATCAAATCTTTTATTTTGTATGTCAAAACAGTTGTTCACTAAAAAGTTATAACTCAGCCTAATGAGCGTGTTCAAATTCAAAAATAATTATTTTTATTCAAAAATAATTATTTTTAATCACCCTATCCATTCTAAGATTCTAGTCATTTCTTACCACAACATTAGAAAGAATTGGCTTTTTTAACAGAAATATAGAACAATTGCCTTTGATTTTGATTAGTAAAGAGACTTTTTCTTCTTGAGAGTACCCATTAAAATTGGGGAAAGAACAATAAGAATGGAAAGTGGGCAAACATAAACGGCTTAATTGAAGCACGAAGCGCGGTAAGCCGCGTACGTAATCCGAGGTTGTTTAGAGTGAGCTTAAGTTATCCAAACTGGTTAAGTCAAGTAAGTTAATTCACTTGGGCGCTTGAAATCGCTGTAACGCGACCGCAACACAACTTCATTGATCCTTCCAACACAAAGTTGGGTCTTCACTCTTGACTTACGTCAAGTATTCTCATACAAGTTGTTACCAGTCTCAAATATGGCCATATACCAATTAAATTAATCATTTAATTAACCATTCAAGATATCGCATCTAATTTAATTTCCAATGAGTTTAATTAACTCTAGTTTATTTTTCACGTGGTGATGCATTCGAGATGATTTCGAGAAATTAAAAATTTTTCTTGTAACATGTTCAGGTAAACTAAAAAAATACATGGAAATTGGAAGTCTTGCTAAAACTTTCAGTATCTCGAGTCGAAAGTGTCGAAATTTTTATTTGAGATTTTCGATCTCTATGAAGTTTTGAGTCCACTTGAACATTTAAAAAAAAATCTGATGCAACACTAATTTCAGGTAAGCGTAACTCATTCGGTGCTAGCCTCGTTATACTGCCGGGGATCAAGGTATTCGTATGAGAAAAGTGAGAAAAAAATGGTAGGAGGAGGTATTAAGGAGAACGTATATATTTGAGATCAACCTAGAATCCGCAACACCGCTTCTACACAGGTTGCTGATCAATCTCTCTAGCAATCATTCCAGGCGAAGAACTTTAAAAAGTCGTCACATGTCATAGATCACACAAAAATACGCAAGTTGACTGATAACCCCATAGTAAGATCGACACTCCTTACTCTTAATCACATCTACTAAGGAAAACTCTCCGCTTGGACCCATTAGTATCCAAGAACGTTCGTTTCAGGAATCTCTCACTCTGCTGACACTCTTCATCACACGTTTTTTATCAACTATTTTCCCCCACTTTCCTGTCCTGGCATACGACTTTCTCAACATGACCAAACCATCTCAACTTTGTCCATTAGCATTTTACCGCATAAATTCCTCAGGAATTTGCATGCCAACCACGTTAACTTTACTCTTATCCTTTTCTTGGTAGGTTCAGGTCTGGCTACAGTACAGCACATTGGTTGCAAGTTCAAAATTGTATATGGCAATTTTAGCTTCATTTCTTAAATTTTGACTTCTGGTAATGGATATTTCATTACGAAAATTCTCTTCGTGACTTTTCCCGCAATTCCTTTACAAATGGAATAAAGTAATTTCAGATTATAAATTTAAAAATTCAAATTAATTTAAAAAAAAGAAGACTTTTCTACGATAAAAGATGAATTTGCAGTCCAAATAGCCAAATGTTCAACAAAAGTTTAAATTTAAACAAAAAAGGTAAGTATTTAATTAAATGGTTCAATTTTTTAACAAAAAAATTAAATTTTAAACAAAATAGTTGAGTTTTAAAACCAGGAAGTAGCAGTTTAGACCAAATGGTCATATATTAAAAAAAAAAAAAGAATAGATTTCATCAAAACCATGCACTTTAAGCTAAATGCTCTAAATTTTAATTTAATATTGAACCAAAAAATCAAATTTCCAGCAAAATGATTAATTTTCATCGAGAAATGTGATAGTTAATATTCTTATCAAAGAACTACATTTTCGACAATGGAATTAAATTTTCTACAAATCAGTTGAATTTTTAAACAAATATTTGAATTTTAAAAATGCAAAGACGATTTCTGAAGGAAAAATGTACAGTAGTTGATATTTCTCCAAAAAATATTAAACTTATACCAAGAGAAATTAATTTTAATATATAAATTGAAATTTTTATCTAAAAAAGTTAAATTTCAACTAAACTGTGGCAATTCCAACCTAACAAAAGGAAATTTGAAACCAAAAGATTAGTTTCCTACCTAAAAAGATGAATTTTCAGATTTAAAAAAATTTTCAGTTTTAACTATAATTGTAAACGTTAAATTTTCAGTTAAAAAAATTATTTCTAAAAACAACAAATTTTTAACAAGATAGTTAAATTTTCAACCAATGAGATGAACACTATTACACAAGCTGTTCAATTTTTAATTAAAAAAAAATTCAACAAAACAGATCAATTTTGAACCAAAACAAGTTTTCAACCAACGAGATGAATTTTCAACTAATATGACGAATCTTCAACAAAAAATTATTTTTTTACAAACTGTTTCATCGGCAACAGAGTAGTTTAATTTTCAATACAAAAAGGAACTTTTAACGAATAACATAATAGTAGAAATTTCAAACAAACAGATTTTAATTCCAAATTTGAAAAAATTGAATTTAGCCAAAAGATGAATTTTCAATACAATTTTTGATTCTTCAACCAAAACAGAGTTTCAGTTCGAAAATATTATCTCTCAACAAAAAGGTTAATTTTTCCCAAATAAATGATTTTTTCCGAAAACCAGCGTGAAATATTGGAAATCTTATGAAATTTCTTCATATCTTTTTAAATCTTTGAAATCCTATTACATTCACCCTGTTAAAATCTTTATGAATCTCTTGAAACCTAAATAAAATCATTAAGGTGTCTTAAGATTTTACTTATTATTATTTCATCAATTGTACTAGGTAATTTCTTTAAATTCTTGAAATCATTTAAAATCATTCGAAATCTGTTACACCTCTCATAATCCTTTGAAATCTTTTGAAACGCGTTAAACTTTTGTAATTTCTTGAAGTCTTTTAAAATACTTCGAATCTCATGAAAACCCCTTATAAGATTTGGAAATTCCGTTAAATCCAATAAAACTTTGTGAAAGATTGAAATCTTTTCAGATTCCTCAAAATCTTTCAAATGTTGGAAAATCCAGTGAAATTGTTTGAAAGCTCGTTTACACGTAAAATAATTGATGTATATACAGAGTTAAAAATATGTTCTTGTCCTCTGCAGATGTTTAATTACTTAGTATGAAGAAATGTTGTTAGTTGAATAATTTCTATTATATAGTTTTACATTCTCATCAGAGAAGATTAAAGATTTAATTAAAAGATTTCAATTAAAGATTTGTGTAAAATTTATCCCCCTCCCCCTGCCCAGTTTTTGTTAAACGTTTTGAGACCCCCTGAACCCGAAAAACAGGTTTCCCTGAATGAGTCTTTATATCTGTTTGTCTGTCTCTTTCTTTGTCTGTGAGTTTGTAGATTTTTAGTTTGTTAGCACAAACAATTTTGAAAGAATTGACAGTTTGGATTGGCCTTTGGTGTACTCTTTTAGTATCCTAAGCTAAAGGTCAAGTTCGTTAGCTAGCTATTATATTGTATATAATACACATTTATTCAAATGAGAGATTTTTTTAGTGTAGCTAAGAATAAAATATAGAGCAAAATAAGGAGCAAATGTTAAAGTAATTATAAAAATAAAAATTGTACATCATTTTTCAATAACTGAATAATTAATCTTAGACCGAGCAGTACCGTATTTGATATAAAGGCTGAAAAGGCTATTTTGGGGGTGCAATGCGGCCGAGGAATTTTTTTAACTTTTGGGATTAAAAATTATATTATATATAGTAAATTACATATCATTTTATATTAAACGATAATATGTATTAAAGCATACGAATAATTTATATTTTTGCAATTATCTTGCAGTTCTCTTCATCGAAGCTTCTTTTCTGCAAACAACAGACAATGGCAATATTATTACGGAGTTTGCAGAAAAAAAGTGCGAAGAGTATATTGTTGTAATCGGTATATTATAAATGTATTGTTAAAATTATTTTAACAAATTAATAAAGTTATAATATAAGTATCTTTACAATGTTGTAGTGTTTTACGCGTTCACGTAACTTTTTTTTTACTTAGTGTATTATATCTTAGGGAAATTAGCATTGACAAATGGCGGCCTTTATATTGGGTAGCTTAGGGTAGCGTCAAAGGTGAATCCAGCACTGAGTCCGAGGTACATTATTAAAATATAATATAAATTTGATATAATATAGTGTTCAATATAATATAGAAAAATGTATACGTTGGACAAAATCGAGTGCGAAGCACGAATTTTAAAAGGTCTGTGGACAAATGTGGGGGAAATAGAAAGACCGAGCGCGTAACGCAAGGTAAATACATGATGGAGCGAGAAGCGCGCGACAAATATATTATCGAGCGCGAAGCGCGAGTTCCAACACTCACGCACCCTAGGCGTGCTCAAACTTGCGAGCGAAGCGAGCCGTGCGCGATGAGAATGTACCTGCGCAGCGCGCAGATTTTTTTATAATTGAAAATACTGCTCTCCAGGAATAGAGATACATATAAGGTATCATTAGGTAATTAATACTGAAGATCCTGTAATTATTTGAGAGCTTATTAAATTAAAAAAACAATTCTAATCAAATCTAATTATTATATTCGAGATTCTGTATCTTTCAATTTATTATTTTTCCTCAAATCTTCCTTTTTTCTTGAACATGCAATATAGCCTTCAGTTTTTCTTTCTTTTTCATTCTACCACATTTTCTCTTCATCTTTAAAGTTCTTCAAAATTCTTCTCATGTATATCATATTTTTTTTTTCCTCGGCTCTTTTCGTCTTGTGCGCATTAATTTTATTTTGCTAAACTCAAATATATACTTAAATAAAGTACGATAAAATATAATGAATAATGATAATAAAAAAAAAATTAAATCAGCTACATCAGCTTTTATACAATTTTGATTTAATTAAAATTATAATTTAAGTTTAAATATGTTCCAAATTTATACAGAGATAAGGTTTTATTTCAACAGGAATTAGAAGCAAAGAAAGAAATAATTAAGTTAATTTGGGATTTTATATCGCCATAAAGGTTAAGCCTTACTCTTAATTTTACGTCAAATTTTGGGATTTACAATTCAAAACTTTTAAAATTTCAAGCCGTATAAATAACAATTCTGAATTTTAATGATTTTGATGATTTAAATTTTCAATTCTCAATCTTTAAAAATGAATAAATTTCTAATGTAAAAAATCAGAAAACAATTTTTTATTTTAAACATTAAAACATGCATACATTTTATTTGTAAGTTTAAAAAATTATAAAAGTTTCAGTTTTAAAGATATATACACAAACATTTTTTAATTTTTATAGTTTTGAAGATCAAAAGTAAAGTTTTCAATTCTAAAGATTTACTAAAAGTCGAATTTTCAATTCAAAATTTGCCAAATAGAAGAAATTTCAAATGTTAATAATAAAATTGCAGAATTTATAATTGCAAAACTCAAAGTTTGATATCTTCTAATTCTAAATTTCAAATTAAGAAAACTCTTCAATTGTTTTACATTTGCGATTTGAAGTTCTACTATTTAAAGGGTTACAATAGAAAATTCTTCAATTTTACAGATGAATAAAAATTCTTAATTCAGGATAATTTTGTAGATCAAAAGTCAAGTGTTCAATTACAACATTTTTATTTGTAAAACTTCAAGATTGCATAATTTTTTATTTTGGAAATAAGAAACTCTTCAAGTTTGAAGAACAAAAATTCAGTTTTACCAGTTTGAAAAGTTCTATTTAAAGATTTGGTGTATTTGCAAGTCTATAATTGCAAATGACACAC
Source organism: Belonocnema kinseyi (assembly GCF_010883055.1). Classification (NCBI taxonomy): domain Eukaryota; kingdom Metazoa; phylum Arthropoda; class Insecta; order Hymenoptera; family Cynipidae; genus Belonocnema; species Belonocnema kinseyi. Next base: position 72,943,859 of record NC_046662.1, on the reverse strand, counting down.
ATTGCAATATAATTATTTTGAATGTACGTAATTTTCAACATTTCTTTCTGTTGAGTAGTTCAATTTCGACGATTAACAGCGGAAAACTCATCAAATAACAAGTTTTCAATTTTAAGTCTTCTTAATTGAAGAATTGATTTGAATGGATTTGAAAATTATTATTATCATTAGTACCCAAAAAGTACTTTTTATATGCGAATCAAAGTATTCAGGTTCTGAAGAATACTGCTCTAGCGTCGATATTTCTAACTAATTCGCACGGAAGTTCACAAAATCTGTTGAGGAAATTTAAAACTAAATTATAAGTAAAAGTTCTTAACTTTTTTTTCAACCTCACGCAAATTTTTGCACACTTTTTTTATTTGTGTTTTAAATTGTTCTGAATTTTAAAAAGTATATTTTTCTACATTTTTCAACCTTGATTTCGGGAAAGAGTTCGTCGAGTTTAGTCGACTTCGAGAGAACAATAGCGGTCATTATGTTATCGCGATAGAAACAAAAAGTTCTTATATATAGGTTCTTTCTTCCGACTGGCTATGTAGTAATGATAGTCCTCCGAGTACAGAGGGGAGAGGAGCTACGCAGCTATCAGACGGACCTTATACTTACGTCATTATCCCGAGTACGGGGTGGCCCCCCTCATTATTTCTTATTTTCTGTTATTAGGATCTTTTAATACGCATGCGCCTCTTTTCCCCTCTTGACTTGTATATGTAAATTATATTTCATTAAAGAACGTTTTGATTCGCAGTTTCTCTTTGACGGTATATATTTATATTATATTTGTCCCCTACTTTTCTTGTCCTCGAAATGAAAAAAAAACATCTAATCACTATTCTCTATCAGTTTTAATGTATCTAGTCAATTTCAAAAGGTTAGAGTACTTTATTATTAAATTTGTAATTGGAGCGTTTATTAAACTTTTACCTTTTATTAAAAAAAAAGTTAAATCGGGATTCGAACTGCTGCATGGCACTTTAAGTAGTTATCATAAGTGGTGATTTTTTTGTTACAAAATTGGACAAAAATGGTTTAATTACAAATTTTAAAAAATCGGCGTGTTGAAATCGTTTAAGTTAAGTATAAGAAACTTGAATTTTAAAAATTACACCATTTTTAAAAGAAAAAGTTTAAAGGCAGGGAATTTTTTATGTCTGAATTTTGTATGAAAAAGCTTTGAAATTATACCAAGAAATTTGTGTTTGATATTTTATTATTATACCATTAAGCCATTTCCCATCCGGGATAAGCGTGACTCACTGGACGAGGATGGGGTTATAGATTTTTAGAATTATCTAGAATTCCCATGTTATTAATTTAAATAACACGTTCGTTTCGCAACAATACTCCGACCCAGGTTGTTGATCAATCTCTCCAGCGATAATCCCCAAGTGAAGAGCCTCGTAAGGTTATCATGTGATGCTTCTCAATCGGGCCCATTAGTATCCAATGTATTTTGTAACAGGCTTAATTCACTCCAGCGACACTCTTTTTATAAACTAGTTTTTGCCACACTTTTCTGTCCTGGCATACCTCTCTAATTTCCTTCGCGTCCATGCATTTCTTTATGCAAGGTATCGTGTTTCTATAACTCCTTATGTCTATTCGAATTATGTTCTCGTTTACACCCTTGCTATTTCTCATGTTGCCAAACTCTGTACTTTCACCTTAATTAATAACACAGCCACACAAAAGAAAAGTGTTCGGATCTGGTAACAAAACACACGTATTCCTATGGATTTTGGGGCGCTGAATTCAGATTCGGTATTAAAAATCACCCATCACGTCATGGTTGAGCCATTACCTCAAAAAATGACGAAAAATCATGCACTGAGGCAAATAAATTTCAAAATAATGCCAGTGATGCAAATTTTCACATCAAAAACGTGTCGACAACTGTGACGAAACACAATTAAAGTGATTGTGTTGTCCCGTTGTGTTTGCGATACCGTTTGAATCAGCTTGGGCTTAACCTGCAAAGAGGTCAAACCTATCCTAACCTAAAAGAACCTAACCTAACCTAACCTTACCTAATTTAACTTCACGTAACACAATTAAACTCATTGTGTTGTTCCGTTGTGTTTGCGGTACCGTTTGAATCAGCTTGGACTTAACCTGCAAAGAGGTGAAACCTATCCTAACCTAAAAAAACCTGACCTAACATAACCTAACCTAAATTAACTTCACGTAACACTATTAAACTCACTGTGTTGTCCCGTTGTGTTTGCGGTACCGTTTCATTCAGATTCGGCTTAACCTACGTAGAGGTTTAACCTATCCTAACCTAACAAAACCTGACCTAACCTAACCTAGCCGAATGAAATTCAACCACACGTGTAGCTATGTAAGCGTACGGTTCTCAGTCTTAAATGTGTGCTATATTTAATAGGTTAACTCGATCTTAACCTACCAATGAATTTAACTTAACAGAACCTAACGAAATTTTGCTTAACGCAACACAACTTAACTTAAGTGTTCCCGTTGTAACACAATAAAATTCATTTCATTATACTACAGGTGGTTAACAATTTAGACGCACATTACTCATTTGAAGAAACTTAGAACTACAAGTAGAATTGACCTCATTTCAATTAACCTGACAATGTTTGTATTAATTAAAATGTAGAACTGTAACTTAAACATGCAAATGAATAAGAGTTTTATTCAAAATTTTTCTCTCTCTGCTTTTCTTAAACTTAAGGGATATACTTATACTATCTTTCGTGTTTACATTTTATCTTGCTTTTTATCGTAATTAAATTGATTTATAGACCTACTTGAGTCTATTTTCTGCCTGCTATAACGTGTCCTTTTTTCTTCATTTGTAGGTTAAGATCGAGTTAACCTATTAAATATAGCACACATTTAAGACAGAGAACCGTACGCTTACATAGCTACACGTGTGGTGGAATTTCATTTGGCTAGGTTAGGTTAGGTCAGGTTTTGTTAGGTTAGGATAGGTTAAACCTCTATGTAGGTTAAGCCGACGCTGAATGAAACGGTACCGCAAACACAGCGAGACAACACAATGAGTTTAATTGTGTTACGTAAAGTTAAGTTAGGTTAGGTTAGGTCAGGTTTTTTTAGGTTAGGATAGGTTCGACCTCTTTGCAGGTTAAGCCCAAGCTGATTCAAACAGTACCGCAAACACAACGGGACAACACACATTTGTTACTGGGAAAATATGCTTCCAGAGCTTTACGTGTAGTTCAATAAATTTCTGTTAATTTAGGTTAGATGAGGTCAGGTTCTGTTGGGTAAAATTATGTTAAATAAGTTTATATCAGGCAAGGGTTGATCCTTCACAGTTGTCGACATGTTTTTGAAGTGAAAATTTGCATCACTGGCATTATTTTGAACTTTATTTGTCTCAGTGCATGAATTTTCGTCATTTTTTGAGGTTATGGCTCAACCACGACGTCATGGGTGATTTTTGATACCGAATTTGAATTCAGCGCCCCAAAATACATAGGAATACGTGTGTCTTGTTACCAGATCCCCACACTTTTTTTTGTATGGCTCTGAAATCGAAGCTTTCGAAAAATAAATTTATTATTAAAGTACAAATTTATATCTTTAAAAATAAAACTGATTATTACTGTAACACATATTCTGTCAAAAAAATTAGAAATCTATATTACACTAATTGTAAATGATTATCTAATGATAAAGGCAACAAGTTTGTCCGTAACTTTTTGACCGAATGCTTTAAAAATGACAAAAGAATTGATTTCATAACCGCTTAACCATAATAAGTGAGTTTATATGTATTTAACTATTGATAAAAATTACCAACTTTCCAATCATGAGTATAGTAAATAAAAATTTCCAACCAAATAATTTCATTTCATGATAAAATTTATTTCTGAATAATTCTAAAAACTATTAATAAAAGGGAAAATTTTAGTTGTAAAATTCGATCTTTGTACTTTGCAATCGATTTTGTCCAAAAAGCGAACTTTTGTATATTAAATTCAACTCTATGATATTAAATAAATATAACATTTATTTCTGTACCTCGGCCTGGAACTGTCTATTCAGATATTGCAAAATAATGTCAAACTTATATTTTATATCATCAAATTAATATTTGTTTCTTATTTTACATTACATTTTTTTTCATCATTATTACAATTCCTAATATGGATTGATATTGTAACATATGTGTTTTCATTGTCTAGTTTGTATAATTAAAAAAGTGCGCATCCTATACAAAAAAAGTGTTGATTGGGATTTTATTGCACTTTGTGTCGTTTTTCCAAAAAATTATATTGTTTATTTCCATGGTTATTTTTTACGATTAAAAACCCTTCGTCACATATGTGGGTCGTTTACGACCCAGTCAAATTTTCCCACTTAACTATCTCCGAAACCCAAAGATGGTGGGGTTTGATCCCTCTCCCTAAAAAAACTTCTTGTTAGTGTGAACTGAACAGCAAATGGATGCTTTAATTGATCATTTTGTTTCCGAGGAAGAAAGATTTCAAATCAAGCTTGTGCCTTAACCCTTAAACGGCCGAAACGCCACTACCGGTACACTGCTTTTCAACGGCCAATAACTAAGACTATTCCACACTAGAAAAAATTGAGACACATATATTTTTATTGCTTAAGATCTCCTCTTTCCGACGGTGCCAATGAAATTCCTCAAAAAATTTTCTTATTATCGCAAAATGCAGTTTAAACAAAAAAAAAACGTGATTTTTCGTGCCTATTTTTTTGTGAACCATTTTCCAAAGCTTTTCGAGTCTGTAATTAACCTGGAATCTCACTAACGGGTGGAATAAATGTCTAAACTTTGAGAATCCATGGTTCAAAGATCGATTTTTCGTTTTAGTATTTTCAAAATGGCATCTTAATGGCAAAATTTTTGTGAAAACATTCATGAATTTTTTTACAATAAACGATGCGCTTTTCGGCGACCTCCACGTTGGTGATAGTTGGGCAACGTAAACTTGCCTTATGCATTATGAAAAATTTTTATTGAAAAACTATGCGCTTTTCGGAAAATTTGTCAAGAATAAAAAGTTCTTGTAATCAGCCGATAAATACGCCTGAATTTTTCCGAAGCGTTTTGAGCAAAATTTTGAATTTTGCAAAAATTGTTTATATGCAAAATCCAAAATTTTGCTCAAAACGCTTCGAAAAGATTCAGGCGTATTCCTTGGCTGATTACAAGAACTTTTTATTCCTGACAAATTTTCCGAAAAGCGCATAGTTTTTCAATAAAAAATTTTCATAATGCATAAGGCAAGTTTACGTTGCCCAACTATCACCAACGTGGAGGTCGCCGAATATCGATAGTCTCTTTTTTTAAAGGGATTTTATATATTTTTTTTACATTTTTTAATTTT
>NC_046662.1:72929441-72938405 GCF_010883055.1 Belonocnema kinseyi | reverse complement strand
GAGATCTTAAACAATAAAAATATATGTGTCTCAATTTTTTCTAGTGTCGAATAGTCTTAGTTATTGGCCGTTGAAAAGCAGTGTCCCGGTAGTGGCGTTTTGCCGTTTAAGGGTTAAACAACCTACCTGCGTGACCGCGTTAGTGTTTCGCGACGATTTGGATGAATCCTCATTTGCAGATGTATATCTAAAAAATTGGAAAAAAAGGTGTGCTATATTCCCATATAAAGATGATAAAAAAGTTGTATTTTTAAGCGATCTGTGAAAAGCCGGTGTGTGAAGAACATCGCACGTACTTCTATAAAGACATCGCTGCTTGAATTATTTACTCTTATACATATAATTTTTTAAAACTTTTTAACCAAGTTTTTTTATGAAACTTAGATGATTATATACTAAATAAATATTGATTTTTGAAAGAATAATGGATTTTTCATTCACTTATTATATGCATGAATTACACAAAAATTACCATATTTTCAAGTGTGCAAATAAATATACTTATTGGAACTGAAAGACATAGGACTATATTTTTCTGACAGGTCATGCATTCATCTTTTAAAGACCAAAGTACAGTTTCTTAATATTTATTTATTGCAGAGTTATTAATTTGTTAAATAAATTTCCATTTCCTAAAGTTTTTGTTTATATTTCGAATTTCATTTTGAAAAAAATACATATTTAATTTCAAAAACAATTGGAACATGTAGTAAAAGCTCCGAGGAATGCACATAAATTTTTCCAGTTTTTTCAAACCTTTTAAGATAGAAAAAATAATAACAGAACATAAAATAGCCACCTGTGTGACGAAAGTTGCAAAAGAAACTGTGTGGCGAAGGATTAATAAAACATACGCATTCTATCAAAAAATGATTCATACAAATTTGTAGATCTTTTTTGAATAAACACCTTTTTTTATTTCTTTAGTAACATTCTTATATTTTGTATTATATTCTGCGATTAAAACAAAAATTATGTATGATATCAAGAAGTTATTGATAGCAAATTTTGTTTGGCTTACAATTTAATTTTACTTTTTTTATTTGAATTTTCCAAATGCTATAACTATGATAATTTTATTTTTATACCGAAAAAAGCCGCGCGGAAAATAACTTGTTTGACTTTTCGAGTATTATGAATAGCCATAAATAGAATTTTTTAATTTTGGAAAAACGGGCTCAAAGGGTTTTAAAATGATCTAACTATCAGAATTTGTTGACTCAATTGGCCACAAAACGTCGACATATGATTGAGTTCACGAAAGTCATTTTTTACATGAAACCTTATCATTGCGTTGAGAATGTAATAAATAAAAAAGGTAAAATTTTGAAGATATCGAAGAAAAGGTATAATAAAATCTCGCCTAAAAAACCTTTTTTGACCGAAGACATCTTTTTCAAAATTAAATTGTTTTTCCTTGAGAATAATTTTTTATTTTTTAACTGAAAATTCAACTATTTGGTCTTGTATTTCCTATAGAGTTAGTTTCGCACACCTTATTGAAAATTTGTTTTACCGCTGACCCCGTTTGCATTTTCTTTTTATCGATTCACGCAACAACTCGTTTTTATCGTTTTCATGTTAAGTATTCTAGATACGAAGTATTGAAGCAGACATATTGCCGTTAAAATTTTTAGATAAGAGCTCCACCGTTCGTGCTTATTTAATATTTATATTTTCTTAATGCAGTTCGACAGTTTGAAGAAATATGAAAAATTCGAGTTTGAGAATATTTGAAACACTGAAAATCCGATGAAAAAAATTCACTGGAAAAATGCGAGAAAAAATGTTCCCTCATTTTCCGCACAAAGCTTCATTTCAGCAAAGGTTTAATATTTCCCAGACGTATTGAAAAACACGTTTTAATATCGACATCGAGGCCGGATATGTGCTGTTGAAAATTTAAACTTCCATTTATCGACTTAAGGATAATCATGCGTAATTAACCTTTTAGTCATGCATGACTAAATCTTTTAATTGTGATGATTAGCCTCATTGTTAAAAAAACGCACCATAGAGGAACTCTTAATAATATTTTTGTTTTTTTAAGTTGTAAAATTTAGTTTACAATTTTTTTCATTACACAACAAAAATTATTTAATATTACTTATATAGAAGGTAAAAATAGAAAATCTGTAAAATAATTTTTATAAATAATTTGGATTGATATAAATTTTATTTATTAAAATAAAGTACGGATTTGATAATATTGAAATTAAATATTTAAATATTTTTATATTAGAATGTTTAAAATTAGATAATTTAAAATCGAAAATTAAATGTTCCTCAATCAAAAAATAAATTCACCTTCATTTTCGCGGATCAAAATGAAAATTTTTTCAATATTAGAGAACTTTAAAATTGAATTATTCTAAAAAACTTTAAAAATAAAGTAATTTGAAATGGGAAACATTATGAATGTAAAAATTTCTATAAGGGAGTGTTGAAAATTGAATGAATAACTTTTTTTTCTACTAAAAGAATGGTATTTGCTGAGATTTGTGACACTAAAACTATTTCTTATTCTAATCCTTAAATTTTTTATTATTTTGAGTACATTGAAATCGTTTAAAAATTCAAAATTATTTTCAAACTAAAATTCAACCAATTAAAATTGAATTGAAAAAATAAAACTTATGAAAGGGAAAATGGAAAATTCAGCTTTTTACATGTAAATCCAAAACTTCAGATGGTATAAGTTTCGTCTTGTTCGATTATATAAAAAAAAAAATTTTAACCTTTCATTTTTAAATAGATTAAATTTTAACTCTTAACTTAAAAAAATTAAAATTGTTTTCTTTCAAGTTGAGTTTGAAATGTAAAATATTTTGGAAAATTTAAAAATCTCAATTGTTCGTTGTTTGGAATTTATCCTGAAGGAATTTAACGCAAAATTGTTTCATTTGAAAGCACTTACACTGAAAATTGTGCAACTATCGAAATTCTTTTAATTCGATATTCTAGATTTCCGAAGAATTTGAAAAACCGGCCAATTTTATACTTTCAAAAATAAAAGCAAACAATTAGGAATATTTAAATAATTCATTATTAAAGTTGAAACTAACTAATAAGGGTTCCAGCATAAAAATTTGCAAGTATAAAATATTTAATAGTGATATCGTATTATTGGCTATCAGTTAAAAACTATGATGAAATATCAGCAGTAAGCTTCTGAATAAGAATCTTTAAAATTTTAGGGTGTACACCAAAAACAAAAACAAATTTTTGGTTATTTCCGGGTTTTCACACATTTTTCCAGGTCATTATAATAGTTGATGAAAGATAGTATCCACTCAAAACCTACTGAATGCATATTTCTACGAATAATTAATAAAATATTGATTTTTTTATCCTGAAAGTATGAAAAAAAAATTCAAGTTTCCTTTCAATAAAAAAAAAACATAAATAAAAAAAGAATCCTTAATTCAAAAACTCAAATTTTAAATTTGACCTTCATTTTCACTCGCGCCCAGGGTATAACCAAGATTGTGGAAATCCTGAATTTCAGAACGATGAGAAACTTTGTTCTTTAATTTTCAACTTTTTAAATCAAATAACATATCGTTGACATTATTATAATTCTCTTATTTCGAATATTATATTTGTAAATACCAAGTGCTAAATGGAAAAATGTTAAAGTCGGCATTTTAGTCCTCATTAGGTACAAAGGACTCCCGCTGACCAGGCTCGGCGGCAACCGTTTTGTTGAGCGAGGAATAGCCACGTAGTGGAGGAACCGTACCCAGGTAGCTGGGGCGGAATGGTCACCTGCTCAGGGGAACAACTTTATGGTAAAGACAGTTTGATAAGATGTCAACTTGACGTATTTACTGTCACATTTACATAATGGAAAAAGTCGCGAGAAGCAAGCGAAACATAGGAGCTTCAATTAGATTATTATATACATGCATAAAAAAATCAATAATAATTTTAACTTATAATAATGAAATTCAATTCTAAAATATACTTTGTAATTTAATGTTCCAAAACCTCTCATGCCTATTATAATAAAGAAGAATATTAGAAGAGACTTTGGCTTGGCAAATATTTAACCGGAAGTTGTCGTCATTCTCGTCTTGAACGAGGGCTGGTACATTGACTTGAAAATATTTTTTCGTTTACCTAGGTACCCCTTCAACCGCTTTATAAATTCATGAGTTTTAACTTCTTTCAATATCAGACGGGCTTATATTTGTAATACAAATTTTTGTGTTTGTTTTTATGACTAGAAAATTATATTTCTCAGTTACATAACATAAAATCCAGAGCACATAAACATTACCAGCTGATTGTTACGAGTGTCTGTGATAATATTGCGCAATCAGATATATAGCAAATGTTCTGAAAGATATTCTACAATCTTCCACTTACTAAGAGACAAAGTAATTTTTATTTACGTCATTTATTGTTTGAAAAAATTTTAAGGTTGAATTTATTTTTAGGCGAGGTCGTGGAAAGATTTTTTAGGATTATACGAGCTACAATTTAAAGAAGGATTTAACTCAATTGCTCTTAAGACTAACAAGTTATCTTATGTACATTTTAGAGTTTGTGATTAAAACATCTTATCACGTGCACTTGAGTACACAGTGATAAAATCTAGAGTTATTTATTTTTCTTCTTTCCTAAAAACTGCGTGATTTCTTATTATTATATGAAATTTGCCTTGATTATATTTTTTCTTACATTTGTCCTCTTTTTTAAATAAAGTTTGTTTTATTTTATTAATGAAGAACTGGAACCCTTTGAAGTGAAGATTGGCTTTTGCCATTTGGACAATTTCGACCAACCTTTTAATTAATAATTAATAATTTTAATTATTCCAGGCGTTAGTAAATTTTCATTTTAAAAATTTCGTGACCTTTCCATACTTTTTGTCCCATTAAATTTTCAAAAAATTAGCTGCATTTTGACCCAAACTGTTAAATTTTCAGCCTAAAAAGATCAATTTTTAACCAAATGCTGATTTTCAAACAAAAAAATATTAAACTTCAACCAAAACAAACAAGATTAATTTCATATCCAAATAGATGAGTTTTCAGCAAAATAGTTTAATGTTAAAACTAGAAAGTCGAATGATTGAAACTGGAAAAGAAGAATTTTTAACAAACAGCACTATTTCAGATGGATTTTATTTCAAATCCTACGGAACAGTTTCGATTTTGCGCAAACCTACTTTCGAAATGATTTAAGTCACTTTAAATTTTTCTTAACTGAAAGTCGATTTTAAAAACATCCCATGTTCTAAGGGGCCCGGAATGGTCTCTACTTTGCATTAGAAATGAGATTTTTGTGCAGTACCACTATTTACAACCAAAAATGGAATAGTGAAATTTTCAGTCAAAAAAATAATTTTCAAAACCAAAAAAAAGAAAAATATATTAGCCATTTAAACACGACGAAAAAGAAGAAAATTTAAAGAAATCTTTGAATTCTCAACCATTGGATAAATTTGCAACAAATAAGATTAATTTTCTATCCAAATAAACGAACTCGCAACAAAATAGTTTAGTTTTCTGGTTAAAATTCGAATGCTTTAGAAAAAACTTACTTTACCAAACGGAAAAGAAGCATTTTTATCAATTATAATTATCATAAATATTACGAGGTGTGTTCAAAAAGTAGGGTGACTTCAATTTTCGCGGGCTAATCACATTCAAGTTTTAAATTTTTTGTTTGGTTGTGTTGGTACACTCGTCACAATCATATGTTCACAGTTTTGACTAAATTGCTCGTGTTATTTTTCTGGCAGAGGCGTAAAAGCTTAGAAGGGTTTGGTGTGCTCGACGATTTTGTTCTTTCGAAAAAAATGGAGTAAAGAGTTTGCATAAAATTTTGTGTGAAAAATGGAATCCAGTGCTCTAAAATTCTTGAAATGTTGACAGTTGCATACGGTGAGAGGATGTCGAAGACGAACCTCGCCCTGGACGTCTCAGCACGTCAACAACAGATGAAAACGTTCAAGCAGTGGAAGAAATGGTGTTGAAAAATCGCCGAATTACCACCAGAGAAGTTGCTGAAGATGTTGGCATATCGGTTGGCTGATGCCATGCTATCTTTTCGGACGTTTTGGGCATCAGGCGTGTGTCAGCGAAATTTGCTCCAAAACTGCTTAATTTTTATCAAAAGAACCGACCAAAAACAGCACCGCAGTCATGCCTCAGCCTCCATATTCACCGGATTTGGCCCCCAGTGAATTTTGTCTTTTCCCAAAACTGAAGAGTCCCATGAAAGGACGTCGATTTTCAACGATTGAGGAGATAAAAACTGCATGGCTAAAAGAACTCAAGGCTATCCCACAAAATGATTATCAGAAGTGCTTCGATGATTGGAAAAAGCGTTGGCGCAAGTGTATTATATCTGAGGGGGATTACTTTGAAGGGGACAACATAAATATTGAGGAATAAATGAATATTTTTTTAGAAAACCATAAAGTCACCTTATTTTTTGAACACACCTCGTATTATAATTTTTATCCAAGAAAGATTTGAATTTTCAACTAAAAAATATCAATTTTCCAGAAAAACAGAAATTGTTAAATTTTTAGTTTGAAAAACGAGTTTTCAACCAGTTGAAGTTCAATAAAAAAGACTCATTTTAACAAAATAGTTGAACCCTTAAGCAAGACAGATTAACTTTCAATCATGCATTTGCATCTTCAACGAAGAAGTATAAATCTTCAAACTAGAAAATTAATTGTCTACCAAAAAAGATGAATTTTTAACGAAATACGTAAATTGTTAACCAGGAAAAGATAATTTTTCAATTACAAATATTCAATTTTCAACAAAAAATGGAGTAGTTACATTTTCAGTGAAGAAAATTTATAATCAATTAAAAAAAAACATTTTTCGCAAACTAAATAAAACCTTCTACCAAAGAGATGAATTTTCAACTAAAATTATGAAACTTAAAAATATTAATTTTCAAGAAAAGGGTTCAACATTCAACCAAAGAGTTAAATTTCAAAAAGATGATAGAAAGTTAATCTGCCGAATTAGTTAATATTTACATAAATTATATTAATGCTCTTAAGTAAAAAGAAATGTCTAAAGAATTCAAACAAAAGTATTCTCATATTAGCATCGAATAGTTTAAACTTATTATTTAATGTTTGATTGACGGTTAAATAATGTTAGATTTATATTACTAATTACAAACTAGAGGTAGGGGGGGGGGGTCACCTTCAGTGTCACGTTATATTTTGAGGGGGGGGGCACCGAAATGTAAAAAAATGTTGGTCTTTCCATTTCCGGAGTGACTGAAAAGTTTCTAGTGGATGCCAAAATGACTAAAACTTAGGGACAAAAAATATTATCAGTTCACACAACGCGTCGAAGGCCAAAATCTCGAAAAATTATATTTTGCTCGTTATTTTCAAGCGAATAATTTTTTTTGGTGATCCAGATGAATAGTAAAAGTGTTACACTATAATAACACATGCTTATGTGGTATATATCTCATCAAATATTATGTTATGTTCTGTGCTTTAACTTAAGTGTACGAATATAAGATCATTTTTGATTTGGTTTGTACTGCATAAATACTTACATAAGCATATTATACGACTTTTACAGTTTACCTGGATCAGAATAAAAAAATTATTGGCTTCAAAATAATGAGAAAAATACCTTTTTTTGATGATTTTTACGATTTTTGCGTACCTTAACTTTAGTAGGATAACATAAGGGGCATTATTCCTCAACTGCCCCAACTCAAAAAGTCATGTTTTTCGATTGTCTCTAAATTCTGGGAATATATTCGCCTACCCAACAGTAGTTAATCCACAAACTTATAGACCAGGATTACCAACCCTCCCCAAGTGAGGGGGGGTTGAATTTTCAACCCCAATGCCTGCAGGGGTAGTTTCAAACGCCTGTAACTTCCTTTCTAATTACGCGATTTAAAATTTTTATGAGGGCTTTGGAAAGTGCTTTTTACACGCTTTCATCTTATTTTATTATTTATAACAAAAAAATTGTTTAAACAATTTTTTAAATAAATCAATTGTTTATTTAACTTTTTTCGCAATTTAGGCATCTACGATTTTTTTTAAATAGTCTCAAAAGAAAGCTTGACTTTTTTACTATGAAAAATGTCTAATAAGAAAATGGACAAATTGAAATTCATTGAGTTACAGAGCCGGTTGTAGAGGGAGTCCTCGCGCTCGCACTCGGGCGTTATGCGGCAGCATACCGCGGAACAGTTTTCAAATATGCCATTTTTTTGTATTACTCACATTGATCCAAAATTGCATGAAGTCATCGGAAAAAACTATTCACTTAATCGAAAATATTGATTAATTGAGCGGTTGGCTGCAAGAACGGCTTACTTGTATTTTCAGAAGACACTTGCTCTTCATTTGTTCTCCACGAAATTATGTGCAAAACAAAAGAAACACAAGTGACTTCTAAAAATACAAGCAAGCTATTCTTGCATCCAACTACTCAATTGTTAATACAAATTTATGAATTACATTATTCTAAAAACACGGGTAATTTACTTGTTCTCTGATACAAACTACATTTTTTATAGTGCTGCGAATTGAACTTGTATTCATATAATATCTATGTTACTGACGTGGTCTAAGGAAAGAATGTCGAGCTTCAGAATTTGACCGCTACATGGCTGCCTAGAAACTTCTTTCTCACAAGAAAGAAAATCGTTTTAGTTTATATGAGCTGAATACATTCTGTTGATTTTGTTTTCTATTCATTCTGTACCCGAAGCTCAGATGACTTTATATTAAATATTTTTATGTTGCTCTGCTTGCTTAAATTAGGAAATATATTTTTGATTCATTTTTTCTGATATTGGAACTAATATTAAAATTATTTCCTAGTAATAATGGCAACAAAAAATGATTGGGGCAATCGTTGTACAAATCCTTTTCGCAGAAATGACTTATGTACTGGACGCAGCTTGAGACGTGTGACGGTAATTCAAAGATCCGAATTTCCTCAA
>NC_046662.1:72910706-72929341 GCF_010883055.1 Belonocnema kinseyi | reverse complement strand
ATACAAAAAAATGGCATACTTGAAAACTGTTCCGCGGTATGCTGCCGCATAACGCCCGAGTGCGAGCGCGAGGACTCCCTCTACAACCGGATCTGTAACTCAGTGAATTTCAATTTGTCCATTTTCTTATTAGATATTTTTAATAGTAAAAAAGTCAAGCTTTCTTTTGAGACTATTTAAAGAAAAATCGCAGATGCCTAAATTGCGAAAACAGTTAAATAAACAATTGATTTATTGATAAAATTGTTTAAACGATTTTTTTGTTATAAATAATAAAATAGGATGAAAGCGTGTAAAAAGCACTTTCCGAAACCCTCATAAAAATTTTAAATCGCGTAAATAGAAAGGAAGTTACAGGCGTTTGAAACTACCCCTGCAGGCATTGGGGTTGAAAATTCAACCCCCCCTCACTTGGGGAGGGTTGGTAATCCTGGTCTATAAGTTTGTGGATTAACTATTGTTGGGTAGGCGAACATATTCCCAGAATTTAGAGACAATCGAAAAACATGACTTTTTGAGTTGGGGCACTTGAGGAATAATGCCCCATAAGAACAATAAAAAATTCGCTTGAAAATTATGAGAAAAATATTTTTGTTTGTTTGTTTTTTTCAGCTCCTCGAAAAGCCAAGACCAAACTTTGTATTTTCAATATGCCATAATATGAACGCTCCCTTTTCCCTTTTCCCTTTTTGGAATTGTTTATTTAAAGGTGGAATCAATCATTCTCTTTGTCATAATATTGTCTAAGAATATAGTTAGATGACATCTTTGCTGTTTTTTTTCGAAAGATATCGTTTTAAATTGATCCAAGTATCAGAATTATAAAGAAGATTTTTTAATTGGCATGAGTGTCGTTAATATTGATTGCTGTTCTGTAATTAATCATATATTAAACAAATTTTAATGGCTTAAATTCCATTATCATGTATATTTTCAAACAAAATGATGTGTGTTAGTAAACTTTGCAGTTAATTATAAAATACATTACAACCACATATATGGATTAAATCTAATATAATTGCTATAAATTTGGATTTTATTTCTTTTTAAATGCACAAATTAATGTGATGAGATATGTGTTTATTCAGAGACGTCCAAACTAAGCCTTGGTTCGCGCAGGTGTACAAAAATAAATTAAATTAAAATGTTTATCAATTATATGAAGTATCAAACCCCATTCGTGGTTGAAATACATTATATTATTGACTGCAAAATTTATAACATTTACTAAAAAACATATATTTTTTTTAAATATAGATTATAATAGAATTTAAGTCAGTAATCTGTAAAATGAATAAGGCAGGACTGATTCACATTGCCTTACTGATGATTTTGGTGTGTAAGTCCGGGCCGAAACATAACGAATCTAATTTTCATCCTATCAGAAAGAATATTTTTTAAAAACTAATTGTAGAACAAAAGGTGATATTATCGACCCCAATATAAATTCAAAAATCTTCGTTACAATTTTTTTAAAATTATTAGTAAAATATTATAAAGACAATGCTTTTATTTAAAAATAAGTAACTATGGATGGTTTGAGTTTTTTGACCTCGCTTCTATACTGTTCAAGAAATAAGAGGAGAATAATGAGAGAAGCATTAGAATTACGGTACAAAACACAAGTGGCAAGGCCCTTGGGTAAATACCGACAACGACCTCCTATTTATTCTAATTCGGACTCGTTAAAGCCAACGATGAATTGCATTAAACGTCGTGCGTTATCGCAACAACTTAAATTATTCGTGTTTGTGCCACGATAAGAGACTCGAGGAAGTACCTTCCTTTTTGGCTAAAATGTGATAATAGCGCTAGAATTGTAATTTTAATTACAGCAAATTTTTCTTTCTAAACCAGTTCCGATGAATGCAAATAAAATTGAAGCTTTTAACAAATTAAAAAAAAAAGGAACAGCTTGACCTGATTGTAGCAAATATTATTCCAAAGTTTATCATGGACCATGTAAAGAAGTTTTAAGTAATTTTATTGTTTTTAATTTAACTGAACCTGAAGACAAAAAGTCATAGCGCGCCGCACGCACGGCTTGCAAGTTTGAGCGCGCCTGCTGTATCTCGCGCTTCGCAAGCGGTCATTGTACTTCTCTCACCTTCCTGCATATAGGACTTTCAAAATTAAACGTCAAATTATCAGTAACTGAAATTGAGCGATTGTGAATTTTCTTTTTTTAAAGCTCCTTCGGTTTTAACGAATACATTCTCATCAAGTGTATCGTAAAAAAAAGTACCGACAACAAATTTGTAGATCCAATTTAGGCAAATTATTATTTGTAACATCATTTTTCAGGATTAAGGGTGTTGGTTAAATCCGACTTTGACTTTTTTCAATAGGTACGACACTGACTCCATATATATTTTTTCCAAAGGATTTGTGACCCCGGTTTTGCGAGATCCTCGGATCAATAAAATGTTTAAAAATCAAAAAATTTGTTGAGGTAATGATTATTTTCCGGCAAATATGAATTTTGCGAAAGATAGAAACCAGCGGGTAGCAGACGGCAGCATTTGAACGATTAGAATCGTTTGCTAATTTATTTTTTTACTCTCAATTCTGACATAATAGAAGAATTCTAGAGATCAACGGCTCTTCCAAAGGGCCAGGTCTTGATGATGGTGTCCCGAAATTTTGCGAAATACGTTGCGAAATAGAGCAAAAAGTAGAGAGAACTGACATGCCCTGTCTGTGTTTTTGTGACTGTATTTGTAATGAATCACCAGACCAGCTGTATCTTTGCTGTTACCTTCACTCTACACGCGGTATCGGCGGTATCAGGGCGTGCAAAGTGAAGGTAACAGCAAAGATACAGCTGGTCTGGTGGTTCATTACAAATACAGTTACAAAAACACAGACAGGGTATGTCAGTTCTCTCTGCTTTTTGCGAGGCTTTTGCTCTATTTCGCAACGTATTTCGCAAAATTTGGGGACACCTTCATCAAGACCTGGCTCTTTGGAAGAGCCATTGATCTCCAGAACTCTTCTATTATGTCAGAATTGTGAGTAAACAAATAAATTAGCAAACGATTCTAATCGTTCAAATGCTGCCGGCTGTTACCCGCTGGTTTCTATCTTTTGCAAAATTCATATTTGTCGGGAAAATAATCACTTTCTCAAAAATTTTTTTGATTTGTCAACATTTAATTGATCCGAGGTTCTCGCAGAACCCCGGATATTCGACAAGTTTTCTTTCTTTCGTTCCCAAATCCGTCAGAAAAAAAATATGGAATCAGTGCCGTACCAATTAAAAAAAATTCAAAGTCGGATTGAACCAACACCTTTAAAACAAAACTACGCGTCTTATCTTAATGTAATTTATAACCAATTTGTCTCTTTTTTTTGTGAACAACTTTTGTATATTCATTTATATTCGTATCTTTAGCTGTTTTTCTAAAATTAAATTTTTTGTTTAAATATTAGTGTTTTTTACGATTAAAACAACTACGCGTCCTATTGGGTACGGCCACGGAAACGGCCTGGCGCCATCTGTTACCTAAAAGTGGCAATTTCTTAGGGATGATTTCCACTTGTTTACATGCGATTTAAAATAAATAAATTTATACTGAAAATAAGAGTTTAATCATCAGATAACGAGTGTCTGTAGGAAAGCTGATAAAATCTCGAGTTTAGAGAAAAAAACTTTTGCTCGAGTTTATTAAACGGTTTGGTCGGAGTTGCGTTTTGAATTTCTCTTGTCAGTGACAGATCTCCTGTCGGATTACAAATATCACATAAAGTATTTCAATACTCTTGTTTTTCGAAAAAGAAATACTATCTCGAAAAATTATTGTGTTATTTGGGTCAGTAATATTATATTTATACGATTTATTATTTTTGTAAACGTAATGCAAGTTGTGAAATTTTTAGGTTAGAAAGTTTAATTATCCCATAATATTTGTAGAGTATATTTTATTTTTATTTTAATTTCATGAAGTATATTTTGTGAAAAAATATTTTTTAAACAAATTTAAGGTTGTTGAATATAAGTAATAATTTATTACTTCAACGATTGGTGAATAATTGAATATAAATTTATGTCACTTAACGATAATACAGTAATATTTTGGTAAAAAAAATAATTTTGGAAAAAATGTATTTGAAAGAATTAAATTTGTTTAAATAATTGAATATTAATAAATCAATGTTAAAAAATATTTCACTAGACTAATAGTAATAATTTTGTAGGAAAAAACGAAATTTCGAAAGAAAAATTATTCAAACAAATTAAATTTGTTGAAATAATTGAAAATCAATTAATCAATGTTAAGCATATTCTTAATTTGCTCTATTTTAAACATAGGGATATTCTAGTGTGCAAATTACACAATTGCGGATAAAAATACGATTGGTACTTTCATGTCCTAAGATGCCTGTGGCACATTTTGATCTTTAATTTCATAAAGTTAGAGTAAATGTTTACTGAAACCTTAAAAATACAAAGAATCTATAATAGTTAATTTACAAAATAGCAACACTTATCAAAAGGACAATTTTAAGCAAACCTGCATCTCATTATTTATTTCAATTTTTCATCGTGAGTGTTCCGTATCTAATTTATAATTTATAAATATTTTTAACACAAAGAAAAATGTTCGGAAATTTATCATTATAAATTTCTTTAATGCTTCTCTTTGTATTACAATATATTTGTTATTTAATAAACACCTGTCATTTAACGAATCTCTCACTTCTGCACACTTACCACATGAATTAATACTAAACTTTTTTCCCTATTCAATGTTTCAGGATGAAAATTGATAGAATAACTTATAACTTAAAATCGTGTTGCAAAATGTTACATACGTTTCCAAAGCAATTATTTATCTATTTATTATATTTAAAAACAATTCAGACGTGCTAACTTGTGTAAATGTCAAATTTCTATCCACTGGGAATTGTAGGCTTTGGCCGCCGCGGGCACTGCCTGTCATATCCGCTTAATTTCAAGTTCATGTCCGTACCCAAAAAAAAAAAATATTTTTAATACATTTGTCGATCTTTTTTGGGTGAACAGCTTTTTTATATTAATTTTTTGCAAATTTTATGTTGGTTTTCCCAAAAATGTAAGTTTTTTAATTTCTAATGCTGTTTTTTTCAGTCAAAACATAAAAACTACGCACCCTATACGAAATAATTAACAACAATTTTTTTTTATTTTTAATGAACAACTTTTTTTCCATTCATTTTTTCGTACTTTGCATAGTTTTAATATGTCGTATTGAAAAAATGCTTTCAAGAGAATTTTTTCAGACTGCAGACAGATACCTTCGTGAAAACAGTTTTTTTCTGACTCAGAGGCGCTCATAACAATCATGATAATTGGGTCAATTAAATACGGTATCTTTTGAAAAATGAGCAAATCTGTCATTTAAGAATGATGTAGACCACAATTCTGAGTAAGCAAAAAAAAGTGGTTTGAAACCCATTAATCAAAATAAAATAAAAAAACGGCTACTGTAATTAATCAAACTGTTAAGTAAATGAAATGCAAAACAGCTTGAAGAAATTAAGAAAAAAGAATTAAAGAGAATCAAGATGAATCGAAGAGAATTCGAAAGATTTGAAATGACTTCAAATGAATTCAAACGACATTGCTGGCTAACAATTTCTGCACTGTTGAATTTTAGTGAATACTTCAGTAATATAAATGTTTAGAATATTCTTGACTTTTTAGAAATATTAAAAATTTTAATTCATAACTTATTTTAAAATTTAACAATATTTTTCAAATGGTCACTTAACTTCAACTGACGATGCTGAATTTTAACATTTTTGAAATCTTTCAAATCTTTCAAATGTCTTGTGAAAAAGTTAGAAATCATTGAAATCTGATGTAAACACGTTTGTGAAATCATTTGAAATCTTTGAAATCCTTTAAATCTTTGTGCTATTTTTGAAAACTTTGTGAAACTTTTTAAATCTTTGTGAACTTTGTTGAAATCCTTTTCAAAGTTTTTAAATATTTGAAATCTTTCTGAAATCCTTGTTAAGTATTATTTTGAAATTTAAAAATATGGTTTCTATTAAAAGTGAAGTTGTCAACCTAATGACTAAAAGATTTAAATTACTCTTTGGATTTCAATAAGACATGTTTTATAAGCAAGTCATAAAAAAACAAATACAAGATGGGCATAAAAAATGCAAGGGAACTTCAAGTTTTTCAAGGTAGCTAGACACCCTGCTTTAAGAGGATTAAAGACTTCTTAAAGACTACTTAAAGAGGATTAAAAAACTTCAAAAGAACTCGGAAGTTACGGCGTGCAACTAAAAATTATCAGTGGTTACCCACTCCCAAGGAAAGCAATACAAAATTAATTTGAAAAAAATTCATAAATAGGAAGACTTTTTTTAAAACTAAAATGAGTGTCATTATTGTATTTGATTTTGAAGATCTGGGAAGACGGAAGATTCAGCTGGTACATGCCCGTGCAATTTGCGATCCTTATATCGATCGTAGAGCTGTATCTCCAGAGAGAGAAACGTTTCTTGACAGACGTTCGTTAACGAGGAGCAAAGTAGCCATAGGGAAAACTTGTAATCGCTGATCTTTCCAGGCGATCTGGTGACAAGTCGATAAATCCACTAGTTGCCACTCGACGAGAGAGAGAGTGCATGGATCGATTTTACGATATGTTTGTGTATACAGGACACATGTCGATACATCGAACATGTACCTCGTCAAAGCCAAAGGAAAAGCCAAGAATAATGTGTAAAGAGCCGGCGCCAAAAGATCTACAAGCTAACTTGCTACTCAAAGCACTACTAGATTACAGATCCTATTTCACAAATTGACTTCAAATCGATAAGCTCATATTTTTTCAGATTTACCAGATCTTTTCACTCTTTTTCAAAATCTCGACATTCAGTTAGCCTTATCACAATCAAAATCAGCGAAAACCTTCACGGATTCGAAGCACTAATAAATTACAGATTCTATTTCAAAACTTGACTTTAAATCGATATAAGCAGATATCATTCCAGATTTAACAGATCCTTTTATTATTTTTCAAACTCTTCTCATTGAACTATCCTATCATAGACTATCGTCATTTAACCAATGAAAACATTGACTTATTCGAACCACTACTAGACTACAGATTCTATTTTACAAACAAAATTTAAATCGACAAGCAGATATTTTTACAGATTCACCTGATCCTTTCATTATTTAAAAAATCTCCTTATTCAAATATCCCATCATCATTTGAATCAGCGAATACATTCACTGATTCAAAGCATCATGGATGATAGATTCTATTCAACGAATTAAATTTAAATCGATATAAAAAGATATAATTCCGCCCTCACTAAATAAAAAAAATTATTCTACTGAAACAATTAAAAATCTTTACTGAATCAAAGCACTACTGGATTATAGATTCTATTTCACGAATTATATTTGAATCGATATAAGCAGACATATTTTCAGATTGACCAGCTCCTTTTATTATTTTTCAAGGCTCCTCTTTCAACTATCCTATCATCAAATATAATTTTGTCCATTTAAAAAATATATGTTTGTTTATTCGTTCAAATGCCCATGGACATTACAAAAGTTTTCAAATATTCTATAAAATCGTACACATTTTTTCCATAATTGTAAAAATTGTGGCTTGCATGGTGCAATATGTTTGAAATTAAAACAAAAATGTTCAAACTATTTAAATATTTTTTCTTCTGAAAAAAATAATTTTGTAAACTATATTGGAAAAGTACACATATTCTTCAAAAGATAAGAAGTTAATAGATTCCCACAAAAAAAAAACGGATTAAAAATATCAACTAATGCGGGAGGTCTTTTTAATTTTGACAAATTTTCCCCAAAATTGAAAAAAATTCAGTTCAAAATGAGAATACATTATATAGGCTGAACAAAATATTGTATTTTTAACTATTTTTGCAATTTCATTTTAAGTAATTGACAAAATGTCTTCATCTTGGCTCCTTTTTTAAAGAATTCTGATAGTTCTCAACCTACTTTAGAGAAGAAATCTTATTTCTCATATAATGAACATTAAAAGAACTTATGTAAAAATTAAAGAACTTATATAGTATCTTTCACGATACGTGAAGCATTCAGATTTTCCTCCCTCTATTCTAATTTTGGACTAAATAATAAGAAGAGAATAAAGTAGAAAAAAGTCAACTTTGCAATAAAAGAACAAAATTCCTAATCCTAAATAAAATTCCTGGGTTTTTGCAGATTTCCATGTCCCCTAGATGCCCTGAAATTAATACTAAAGGAGTTACTGAATGGAATCAGTGAAATGGTAAACTGAATTCAATAAAGTGTTTATTCGAAGAATATTCACAACAATACTTTCTAAAGAGTCATTAAAATGTTACCAAAAATAAGTGAAGTCACTGAAAGTTCATTCGATACATTGATTTTTTTGTAGAAACCTACAATTTTAGTAATGCAAAAGTTATCGGAGTTGATATACCCTATACAATTTATTTCTTATATTTGGAAGGTTCCAGATTTCGCCATCGAGATAGAACCTTTCAATATGCATGCACCGAAATTGAACCTTGACATTTGGAGACGTCAATATGCCCCCCTCCCCTGTGCAAAAAGGTTTATGCAAATTTCGTTTACTCAGTTGTACAAGTGGTGAGTTTACATAAAACCCTGGCTATAATTCAACTTTACTGTTGTACATTTCGTCCGGACAGGGTTCATTTTAAGAGTCTTCGATCGACTCGACCTTTATGCCTCTAACATTTTAACTTTTAACAACTGGCAGTTAAAAGTTTCATAGTCTCGCCTTTATCGCGTATTTGTTCCGCCGTCAAATCAGTTTCAACTTTTGTCGTTTAAACTCTCATGAAACCCCACTGCCTGCTGATGCTACATATAAAATACACACACGTATATTACACATGAACACATGCATGCACACATAGAAGGATTTACGAATGCAAAATTGCATTTGATGCCCACACACAAGCAAAGTCTTCATTTCCTTTTATTTATTTTTAATACATTCCAGCCACATCCAGAAAAAAAGTTTCAAAACATTTTTGACTGTCTAAGAGTTTACATAGAAAATACTGAGGGTTTACCAAAGTTTCGGCTTGAATAAACATTGGTACCTTTTCGAACTTGAACTCCAATTGAAACTTACATATTTTACATTGTCTTATTCTTACTATTTATAAATATTTACAAGTATTTCCATTAATACTTCTATCAACATCCTTACTTCTATTTTAACGATAGCGCATCCGCATCATAATCTTCTTATATACTATTACATAAATGATATTTACAGATATTTTACTTCTTCTCTTTTGTCTCAATTTTTCAATTTTTTTACATCCATTATTTCATTCTTTATCATTCGCTTCTCTAGCCACATCGAACTCTCTCATCAACTCCTCACCCAAGCCATTATCTCCGAGAATCTTTACCACTCCCTCATCCACTCGTCACTAAAGCCATCCTCCCCTAGAATCTTTACCACTTCCTCAGTCACTTCTCATTCAAGCTATCCTTCCCTAGAATCGTTACCACTCCCTCATCCACTCCCACATCCACTCATCATCCAAGTCATCCTTCCCTAGAATCCTTAACACTCCATAATCCACTCCTTACCCAAGCCATCCTACCCTAAAATCTTTATCAATCCCTCATCCACTCCACATCCCAACCGTCCTCCCCTAGAATCTTTACCACTCCCTCATCTAATCCTCATCGAAGCCACCTTCCCCTAGAACCTTTACCATAAATGCATGTTTCGTCCTCCTATTCACATATTCTGTACATTCTACTCTCTTTCTATGTCCAATATACCATTTCTTTTAACCTTTTCTAAATACTTTGCACTCCTTCCTTCTTTATTATCTTACACCATTTATTATATTTTGATTCCTCAATCATTCACCATCTTTATATTGATTGTCTTTCTTTATTCTTCATCTTCAATTCTTTATAGCTTACTACAGTCCCCTCTCCTATATCACTAGCACCAAAAACTCCCTAAGAGAAGATAATATATTTTTCTTTCATTTCCTTCATGAAACTAGTCCGTCAGAGTTCTATAACCTATCTGGTTTAAAGTAAAAGTTGTGTTATTAAATAGATAAAATGTTAAAGCGGGCGAATCGAAAAATAGATTCTATGGAAAAAATCTCTATTTAAATTGAGTTCCTTTGGAGGTACGACTGGAGTCTACTTTGGAACAAATACATCTTTTTGGGTTCCTTTTCAGCAAGAGGGGTTCCTTTTTGTTGCATCTCCTTAGGAACCAAAAATGGATTTTATTTCATTATTTTAAGTGCCATGCAATAATTCTCGAACTCTTCATTATTTTGAGAGTTTTCTTAAACCTTCTAATACATGCTATACGCTATTTTTAGAAATTATTTACCTATTCCATACCTATTCTGTATCCGTATGAAATCGTTGTTCTAGCCTCGGTTCTAGCTGATCCTTGTCTTTCTTTCCAAGCTGAATAGTCACTGTCATCAATTGTCACATTAACTTTAATTACTTAAAAAATTTGATTCCACTGTTTTTTGTTTTTGAAATAAACAACTGTGTCTCTCATTTATGGATTTCCATATCTTCGAATTATTTATATGATGTCGCGAATTTCAAATGTCATACAAAATCAAAACGTCATGTTTAATTTTTTGCTTATGAAGAAATATGGATAAACGAAGCTTATTTTTATTTCAAAAAGACCCTCATAATCTATTTAATTGTTAGGTATGCTATAGTTAATGATAAACTTCAAGTCTCTGTAAAAATTAATACTATTTTATCCATCAGAAAAAAGATTACTTGATTCAAACAAAATATCTTTAAATCAAAGAAAAATATTCATTGGCTCTCAGCCAAAGAAAAGTTTAATGGATTCAAAGAAACTTTTTCTTGATTCAAAGAAATGGGTTTTTGTTCCAATAAAAATCCCATTCTTCGGCTCATTTATGGATCGTCTTCGGCTCGCCACAAACTCCCCTTTTATTCCTCTCTGACTCGTATACAGAATACTTCACACTCGTGTGGAAGTGCTAATACTCCGGTTATGTCATGAAGTCCCTGTAACGCCATTCTTATTGCTTCCCTAGGGAGCAAAATGGTCAAATAACCAACTGCGCATGCGTCAACTGTTTTTTTAACCAGTTCCCTGAAATCACTTACTTTGCGTTCACTCTAAACGCATGCGAAATCACACTTTTCATGTGGGTGTTGTCTTAGACAGTCAAGTAAAGTTTCATCAATATATTTTTTTCATGTATAGGATACACAGCAGCAACGAAGTAAACCCATGAGTTAACCCATCATGCTACTTGGTTATAAATAGCCTCTTTTTATGTTCGATATGTATTTTTCCCTCGATTTTCCCAGTGACTAAATTTTCCATGACGAAATTCCACTCTTTTGTAAACAGGCCATTATTGTATGCTTTTTTCTAACATAATACTAACATAAAGCTACATTTATATACAAATTTTAATGAGAATTTTACTAATGAAAAAATGTTCAGAGAGAAAAAAGTTTTTTAATTTCGGCAAAATGGGTTATTTGCAGTAAATTTTATATAAATTCGTAACAAAAGCATTTTTATCGATATTACTCTGGCGGGAGTAGGAAATAAAATGGCGGTTATTATGCACGTAAAAATGATGTACAAAGCTTTTTTCATTTTTATCACAGCAGTTATTACTAACATAATGTTTTTATCTCTTTCGGTATATAATCATAAATATTGAGTAAAACTTTATTATATAAATAAGTGTATACAATGGTCTCTTCTTAATACCTTCATCAGTGCACAAATTTTGAAAATGATAGTCTAATATTTATAAAATAAAATATGTATACAATTTTAAACCTATCAATTTAAAATATATGAATGCGGAAGGTTTGCAAATTGAATGCTACTTTGAAAGCAATAAGTGGAAATTTTAATTTTAATCAAGCAAGATTTCTTAAAAAAGAAATGTCAAAATTAAATTTTGATCGCTTGTAGTTCTGAAATCTGGTCTTTTAAATTATATATTTGAACTTTAAACTGTTCAAGACTGAAAACTTTATTCAAAGAATTGCTTTTTTTCTGTTAATATTTAAACTCTATGAAAGTTTTGATTTCTGTCCAGATTAAAGTTTGTAATTGTTTAGTGTTTAAGATTTTAAGTTTGATTGCATTAATTTTGCATAGTTTTCAATTAGATAACATAAAATTCTCAACATTTTTAAAATGATTGAAATGTAAAGGTTCACAATATTTAAAATTTGCGATTTTTAAAATTTTTTTCATTAAATGAAGGATTAAAGTCGCAACAACTCACAGAAAAAACTGAAGTTAAATTTTGTTGCATGTAAAATTTCCAGCTGTTAAAAATTAAACACATTTCGCTGAAAGTTTCACTGAGGTTAGGAGTTAGGGTAGTCGAAACTATTAAGTTAACCTCAAACTTCATAAAAAATTATTAATTCTTGAAGGCTTCTAATTAATAACTGCATATCTTAGAACGTTTTTAAATTGCAATCATTCATTACTTTGAGCATGTAATGTTGAGATTTTTTAATTTTAACGCAATCCATTTATTTTTATTTCCAGCCTATTTTCATATACCATTGATAGTTTTTAATTGTAGTACAATACTTTAAATTACTTTAATTAATATTCAAAGCAGCTGGAAGTTCTGTTAATTTATGATCTTTGAAAGAAGGAAGCATCTGCTTCTTAATTCCATTAGGCTTTGTGTTTTAAATATAACCGATGCTAATTTCAGGGAAAAGAAAAAAGAGAAAGAGCCCGTGGAGAATTGCCCCTTAACACGAATACTTGGTCGAAGAAATTCGATGGTCACATTGAAGAAAGAGGTCAGTAACACGGGTTACGTAACTTAACAATAAAAAATTTATTCAGAACTTAAAATAGATTATGAAAAAGGACATCTTTGATTAAAGACTAATGGTTAATTTTGGAATTCTCGCCTTTTGAGATTTCTTCTTCTTGGTCCATATAGTCTAAAAATAAACATTGAAATATCGTTCTTTCTTTTAGGTTTTTTTATCGTCTAGACTTTTTACCAAATGTTTTTCTGTTTAATTCGAGGTAATATGGAAGAAACTTTCCATGAAAATATACCTCTTTCCTGATTCCATATATTACCAGAGAACTTCTTTCGTGACGAAATTCATATTTGAACAAGTGTTTCTCTTTATATAACGCGACTTGTTGACTGAGAGAGGAGGAAAATGAATTTTGAACTACCTAATTCTTTCTTATTTGCACAACTTATTTAAAAGGCTCGAATAAAAAATTGTATTAGAGGGGAAAATAATATTTTTAATTTAGAAGTTTTTAAAATGTTAATTTCTTTGTATACATTATTTCCGTCAGATATTTGCTTTAATGAGAAAACTATTTGGTTCAGAGGAATGCTTATGTCAATCAATAAAAGGGGGTGATTCATTCAATTTGCAATTTAATTAATTTAATTTCAAAGAATTTTAATACACAACTCTTAAATTTTTAATATTTAATTTTGAAAGTTATTAAATTGAACGTTAGAATTTTTTTAAATCAAAACATTGTTTACGCATGATTAAATATGGTTGCTACATAGTCACAATTTTGAAATTTGCTGACTTTTCCCTGACAGTTCTAAAATTTTTTTACTCGCTTGCTACTAAAGTAAAATCAATGTGCACGTGCGCATCCGCGAAAATGGTCTCAAGTCCCATGAGTTAAAAACTTTAACTTAAGTCTCACTTTTCAGGGACTAAAATCGCTTTAAATATGCATGTATGAGTTTAAAAAAATAATGAAATAAAAACATTTTTATTTAAAATCAAAAACAGCTTTTTTTTGTCAATGTAAAAAATATCATTAATATTTCGAATTTGCAAGCCAAAGAGACGAATTTTTAATAAATTAATTAAAATTTTAACTAAATATATAATTCCTCTATCGAAAAATAACCTTTTCATGGAATTAATAACAAATTCTCAATTAAAAATGAAACATTTCCAACCAAAAGTAGAATAGTTCCATTTTCAGTTACAAAAATAAATTTTCAAAAAGATAAAATAAATTTTCAACGAAATATTAAGATTTGTAACCAAACAGACGATTTTTCTACCAAAAAGAGCGACTTTCAAGAAACATTACACATGAAATTTCAACCAAAAATGACAGATTTTCAACTAAAAATAATATAGTTAAATTTTCGGTCAGAAAAATGAATTTTCAACGAAATAGTAAGATTGGTAAACAAACAGATGCATTTTTAAACATAAAGATTAAACTTCTATCAAAAAAGTAATATTTTCACAAAAAATGGAAATTAAATTTTAAGTTAGAGATGTTAATTTTTTAACTAAAATTAATCTTGATCCAAAAATACCAAATAATTGAACGTTCAGCACAAAAAATAATTTTTTAGCAAAAAATACCAATGACACTCACTAACATCAACTAAACAAATAGGATACTTCAATTTCCACTTACAAAAATAAATTTTCAATCAATAAAAATGACTTTTCAAGAAAATCCTTATACTTTTAATCAAACAAAATAAATTTACAACGAGGTAGTTAAAGTTTCAAACAATAAGATCAATTTTGAAAAAATTAAGTTTTGACCACATAGTTGAATTTTCAACTAAAAAGGTAAATATTCGATCAAAAATTATAAAGATAAATTTTCAGTTAACAAATTTAATTTACAGTTAAAAAACTAATATTCAACCAAGGAAATTAATTTTCATTAAAAAAAAAATTTTCAACGAAAAAGATTAATTTTCTTCCTAAAAAGATTAATTCTTAATAAAATACATGAATTTTCAAGACAAAAATTAGAATAATAATTTTTAAATAAAAAGAGAAATTATTCAGAACGAAGATCAATATTCCACCGTAAGAGACGAATTTCCAACGGCAAAAGATAAATTTTTTTAATCTAACATAGAATTGCTAAAACTTTGAGTCAAAAAAATATTTAAAAATAATCATTATTTTCAATAAAACAATGCTTTTTCCAAAAAAAGGGTTTGAACTAAAATGACGAATTATCAACCAAAAACTTAATTTTTAACAAAACAGTTCCATTTTCAACTAAGTAGTTGAATTTTTTACTAAAAAATATGAATTCTCTGCGAAAAATGTAATAGATTTTTTTTCAACAAGGAAAGATTTAAATTTTAAATCAGGGAACAGTTGAATGCAACCAAAAAATACGAATTTTCACTAAAATAATTGAAAGATGGTTATTTATACCAAAATAGATGATTTTTCATCAAAAAAGACGAATTTTGAACAGAAAAAATGAGTTCTCAACTAAACTGTTGAATTTTCAACAAAAAATAGCATTAATTTCAAATTCAGTTCATCGAAAATTCCTTAACTTCTCTTGACCAGTTTGAAATTCCTCACTTTCCCTAACTTTCTTGAACTCCCTGACCTATAACAACCCTGTTTAAAGTATAAGATCAGTGAAAATATACTATCTTGTCATTCACTTCCCAGGCAAGATGATCAATCAAAAAGCAATCGATCAACTTATTGCACTGCTGTCAGAAGTCAGAACCCTCTTTATCACAGTTATTACCATCAACGATAATCAATGTGTACGTTTATGTCTGTAAGACTTAAATGCACAGCACAAGCTTTAACAAAGTAACAAAAAGAAAACAATTTTCAATAAAAAAATAGGTAAAGCTACTTTTGTCATAAAGAAGTTATAAAAAAGAGGTAATAAAAAAATGACCTGGTATAAAAACATGTTGATCATTATTCAATTACGTTAATTACAATGAGGAAAGATTTATATTGAACAATTGTGACAAATACAGCAAACAGTTTCCGTAAAAGTTGACACAATCCTATTATAAAAATTACAAATAAAATACAATCTTAGTTCTGCTATACAATTAATTCACTTGTTTAGAATTGTTAATCATTTCTTCACGTAAAGTCAATGATTATTTTATATCATCCGTAAATGATCTTTATTGTCTAACATTAAAAATAAAATAAAAAATTAGAAATACATTAAAAATCAAGTTTTTAATTATTAAAAGTCTTAAAAATGTTTGAAACAATATTGATTAATTAATGCTTTCGATGTGAAACCGTTTAAAATATAAATTAAATATATTGAACGGTTTGGAATTGAAGAGGTTCCAAATAAAACAATGATAGATTAGGAAAAATTTTGAAAAAGGGCAATATCTCGAAAGGAATGAAAAGGACTTACTCAGACTTGCATCATTTCTAAATAAAAGCTTTTAAAATTAAATAATTGGAAATTAAAAAGCATTTCAAGTCGAAAAACTTTTAATCAGAAGCTCTCAAGATTAAAAATTTCAGGCAACAATTTTTTAAATTGGACAATTTCACTAGAAAGGAGTTGAAATTGTATCATTTCTAATTCAAAGTGTTGCAAATTGAGTCACTAAAAGTTCTAAACTGTAGAATTTAAATAATCTTGAATTCGAAGCAATTAAAGTTTTACATTTTTTAAATTAAAACTAAATTGAAGGTTTCAATGTCTATCATACTGGAATTCTGAAATTGTTATTACATAAAAAAACGATTATTTAATAATAAAAGTGATAAGACAAATTTTGTCGAGATCAAGAGACAAATTCACTGTCATTTTTACATGAAGAACATGACGAAATTTTGAATGAATAAGATTTAAAATTAAAACTTTTCTGTCACGGAATGTTTAAAATTAAACGAATCTGAAATTCATTTAAGACTGAAAGAAAGTGTTAACCATCCAGAATTGTGATATTAAAACTTTTTTATACTTAAAACCGTCAAATTTCAATTATTTGACGTTAATATGCAAGTTTAAATATTACAAATTTTCGAATTGCTAATGTTTACTTTTAAAATTTTAACCATTTCAATTTTAAATGCAAAATTAAAACTTATGAAAGGTATGGACCGATATACCAATTTTAGGTAGTTCTATTTTGATCTGATTTGATTTTTAACAACACCATTTTGAACTTTTGAATTTGAACTGTTATAACTTCCAACACGTCATTTCCAATTATTATTCATCCTTGAAATCTTCCATTTAAATATTTTTCGTTTTTTAACAATTATTTTTTTCTAAATCTTCAATGAAAAACCGGACATATTAAGATATCAAATTGAAAATAACCAAAATAATACCAAACAATATTGCTATGTTTCTGATTTTTGAAACTGCACATTTTCAAATCAATTTGAAATTATTTTATTTCAATAGAGTTTGAAATGTTCAATGTTTTGCAAAATTTTAAAACAAAAATTAGTTCTAAAGTCTACTGTGCAGCTATCATGTCTTTCAATTTATTATTTTAAGATTTCGAAGAATTTAAAAAACCACACAATTCTGTACATTTAAAATTGAAACTAAATTACTTAAAATATTATAATCTAAAATTACTTAATTTAAATCCTACAAAAATTGAATCCAATAATTTTGCAATTTTAAATGCTTCAATGGTGAAATTGTCCTAACATTTTTACATTCTCATCAAGAGACGGTATTAGAATTGTGTAAAATTTGACCCCCCCCTTTTTTTGTCAAATGTCCACGTTTTGAGACCCCCTGAATCTGAAAAACAGGTTTTTACGAATGTGCCTGCCTGTTTGTTTGTGTGTGCGTGTGTCTGTCTGTAGATTTTTAGTTTCTTAGCACGATAACTTTCGAAAGAATTGACAGATTGAATTGGCCTTTGGTATACTCTTTTAGTGTCCTAAAATAAAGGCCAAGTTCGTTAGGCAGCCATTTTGGATGAAAATTCAAGAAATTGGAATAAAAGCAATATTATTTAAAAAAATTTATTTTCTGATTATAAACAAATTTAATGTACAAATGCAGTAATCAGGCATTTTTCGACAGAAATATTCGTTTTTTTCTATGTCATTTTTTTCAATTCAGAAATTCATGATAATTTTACTAGAATTCATAATTTTTTAATTAATCTTATGATTTTGTAAACAAATCTAATAAAAAATGCATTCTTTAGGCGTATGTCGAGAGAAAAATTTGGTTTTTTCAGTGGCAGTCCTTTCAGTTGGGAATTTCATGACAATATCAGCAAAATTCATAATTTTTGTATCAATTTTAAGATTGTTTAAAAACAAATTTAATAAAAAATGCATTATTATGGCATCTATCGACGGAACAATCCTTTTTTGTTTCAATATCAGACTTTTAATTGGGATCTTCACAATAAATTCGGCAACATTCATGATGAGTTGACACATTTTATGATTTTTTAAAACAAATTTAACAAACAAATGCATTATTCGGGCATTTGCGGAGGGAAAAATGATTTTTTTTCGATTTTAGTCGTTTTAATTGGGAAGTTCATGAATAATAAAATTTATCAACTTATTATGAACGTTGCTGAAACTGTGATGAACTTCCCATCTGAAAAGACTGGCATTGAAGAAACCGAATTTTTCTGCCGCCAATTGCCCGAATAATGCATTTGTTTATTGAATTTGTTTAAAAGATCATAAGCTTGATAAAAAATTATTAATTTTGCTGCAAATATCATAAAGTTCCGAATTAAAAAAATGTACATCGAAAAAAAAAATTTTCTGTCGAAAAATGCCTGATTACTGCATTTGTCATAAAATGTCTCTTGCAATA
>NC_046662.1:72907201-72910606 GCF_010883055.1 Belonocnema kinseyi | reverse complement strand
TTCAACACTTTTCCTGTTATTGACAAGCACTGTGAACGTCAAATAGATAAAATGGCCATTTTTTCGTCATATTTGTTTGTTTATTTATAAAAAATTGAAAACTTAGTTGAAAAATCATGCTCGACAACTCTCTTAGAAATCTTAACAACTTTTTTCAAATTTTTTTTCTTCAAATCGCTTAATTTTTGTGGGCTGTACATTTTTTTGAACCAAAATTGGAATGTTTTACCCACTGTGGGCCGGGAATGTGAGAATGAGATCATATGAACTCTCATCTAATACAACGCTGCTGAAGGTTGTTTGAAATTCTCAGCATA
Organism: Belonocnema kinseyi; assembly: GCF_010883055.1. Taxonomy (NCBI): domain Eukaryota; kingdom Metazoa; phylum Arthropoda; class Insecta; order Hymenoptera; family Cynipidae; genus Belonocnema; species Belonocnema kinseyi. Next base: position 72,910,289 of record NC_046662.1, on the reverse strand, counting down.
AAACATTAATCAGCTATGACGCTTGGTTGAAACTAACCGCCTCCCACCCCCGTCCCCAAACCCTCGTTAATCGCAGTTTTGTTGGTCATTGAGGTAGGGATTTAATTTAGAAGTTGAAAAAAGGTAAGGCTGGTGTTTCGACCGTATGTGCTACGTTTAAATCGTAAAAATAAAATTGGAAATGAGTAAATTCAGCTTTTGGAAAATCGGCAGATGTTGCAGTAAAATGTTTAATGACAAACTTTTTTAAAGAATTCGCATTTAAAAAAAAAAGAGACAATGAAACTACGTCAGTTTTAATATCAATGCATGTTATGAATTGTAATAATATACATTTATGGAAATGAAAGACCTTGGCTATTAATGGACCCAAGTGGGAATCCTTACATAACGGCTTCGTGAGGTTCTTCGCTTGGGGTGATTGCTAGAGAGATTGATCAGCAACCTGGGTCGGAGCAGTGTTGTGGAACGAACGTGTTATTTACATAAATAGCACGAGAATTCTGGATCAATCTGAAAAATCTCTATCCCATCCACACACTACTCCTTTCCCCTGCCGAGTGAGTCACGCCTACCCCGAAAGGGAAATGGCTTAATGGTGTAATAATAATAATAATAATAATAATAATAATATAAAAGTTGAGATACAAATTTGAGTGCCAAGCACGAGATACGTGATGAGAATGTATTCGTTAAAGCCGAAGGAGCTTTAACACGAAAAAAGTCACTATCACTAAATTACTGTTGTCGATGTTTTGACTTTAAGTTTTATAAAATCGGTGCACAAGTGTAAGCAATATACAAGGACCGAGCGCGGAGTGCGAGGTAAATCGTCACGCTAGTGGCAACACCAGCTATCTCATATTTTGGCCGTTTCGGTTTAAGGACGGTTTCTAAAGTTGAATTTGGCGGGGAATCGAATGGTGAAGTTGGTTTCTCCATACAGGCAACAGGGAGCGCGTAAATCGTGATTTGGTTAACAGTGGATATCTAAAGTTGTTTGGTAACACATGGTATCTCAGCGTTTTCACTATGGCGATGCAGGAGAGCGGCACGTCGTGCGATGGTAAGTAGTGGGTTTTCTATGAGATTATTGAGAAATTACTTTTTTTCGTTTGGCCTAGAAAGCGGCCTTCACTGAGGGAATCTTTTCCCATACTTCACCCTTTAATACCCACTATTCCCCTGGACAAGTGGCAGGACTTGCAGTCACTCAAAAGTTTAATGCCCAACGACACTCACGATTTCTACAATAATATCCCGCACGAAGGTGAGAGCAGACGAGCACTCAAACGTCAGAAGACAAAAAATGACAAGAAAACTGAGGGATGAACTTTTTAAGACTGAGACCGTTGTAAGAAAGATGATGATGAACGGAATTTTTTTACAAGACTGTTAAGAAGAAGTTACCTATTTTTTTTTAAAGGAATGACAATGATTAAGAAGGATGTTTATCTTCATCCTATTAATTTTCATTTATTTCACTAGTCACTAGGTTTCCAACTGACTATCAATAATAAATTTTAATGTCAAGTTCCTATGTGCCTAACACATCTTCTCTCAAGTGAATGTAGTATTTATTTTTCAAGTTTTTTAAAATTATAAAGATCGTTGCGAAAAACTTTTGTTATGTTATCTTATCAGCCTTTTTCCTCAATAATCCTTTTTTCTTTCAAAAGATATTTCTAGGTAGGGCCGTATCATCAGCAACCATCGAAAAGGAAACCCTTCATTCAAAAAATCAAATTTATTTTTGACTTTTTTGCTTTCAAAGTAAAACAAAAAATAAAAGCATTATTCAATCAGGATTTTCAAACTAAAAGTCAATAAAAACATAATTGTCGATTTATGATGTTTGATAGCTATAAACAAATACCATTAAAAAATTGTGAATAATATTGATTTCTCGTTTTAAAAGTATATGCATGCTTTAAAGATGATTTATTTTTATCAACAATGTGATAGTGATGTTAAAATTGTTCATGTATCTAATGTGATGTTTACTGATAAATTTGGTTATCTAATATTTACATTTAATGATGAAATTTTAATCTGGTGATAGAACTGAGAATTTTTTGTGTGAAAAACGATGAGGCACCTCCAAAAAAAGGTTCAACAAATTAATGTTAAAAACGAGTTTTGAATACATTTTTAACAATCGATCCTTCCTTTCTGAAGTAATTTGATAGTTTATTCTCAAACCGATGATAGATTTTCAGATGCGTAAAAAGGGCGGCAAGTTGGCCCCGGCAGATCTAAAAGGCCACTAATTAAGAAAGGCTATTAGCTGGGAAATTTCCACTCGTATAATAATGAAATCTAACTCTATAATATACTTTGTAATTTAGTAGTTCAAAAATGAAATACTGAAAATATCAGGAATATTTCACTATTAAGTTTTTCAAAAAATTGTATCGAAGGCCTGGGTAGTTTTTAATTGAATAATTTTAGATTGATATGATTAAACTGATTTTGAACTGTGCTCGTGCAGATTTTTATTAAGTGATACATCTGTTCATTTCTCGATGCCTATTTAATAATAATAGCAGATAACTTTGGAAATTGTAATAAAACTAATGTCATGATCATTATGAATGACAAGCGGTATTGCATGATTGCCTTGAAACGATAATAACTGTGATTCAACATAGTTATTATACATTCACATGCAATGACAATCGTTCATGCGTGTTTAACCTGATATAAAGCGCTCACTGATCGATCGAGATATTGCGATTAAAATCAAAATCTTTATTGGACATGAACACAGTATGTACTTCATTTTTGCTAAACAATTTTTTTCACTGACGACCTATGCAAAACACCATCAAATATAAAAAGAAGTTCGTGTCTAGATTACCCGAAATTCGGTGAGTGAAGAACTAGAGGTGTAGTCTAGGCCTGAAGGGGCCTGGGGCCGCTGGGGTACTTTTTTTAAGGCCTGGCTGTACCAATTTGGGGCTAGTTTGAACTACCCCGCCCCCAAAAGTAACACAGCCGTAGGTTACGGACGGATTTGATGTTTATAATTTTTTTAAATTAAAATTAAGGTAGATAACTTATGGAATTTAATACGAAACATTTTAAA
>NC_046662.1:72901330-72907101 GCF_010883055.1 Belonocnema kinseyi | reverse complement strand
TTTCAAAAAAAGCTAACTTTTCAACAATGAAAGATAAATTTGCAAACAAGAACGATGACTTTTATACCATAATGACTTGAACAAAATAGTTAAATGTGAAAAGAACAATTAGATTTTGAATAACATAGCTGAATTTTAAACGGAATAGTTGAATATTTAGCATAAAAAGATGTATTTTCAATCAAATGTTCAAAACTTCGACCAAAAAAGATTAAAATTCAATCAACTATTTGACAGTTGCATTTTCATCAAGAGTTCATTTTCAGCTAAAAAAATATGACTTTTATACCATGAAAGATGAATTAAAAAAAAGAGTAAAGTTTTCGAGCTAAAAAGTTGAATTTTTTAGAAACAGTTGATTTTGAAATCGGAAAAAATAAATTTTGAACCAAAAATATAGTTCTCAGTCAAAAAAGATGAATTTCTAACAATATAGTTGAATTCTCACCAAGAAGTTAAAGTTTCAACAAAGAAGAATGATTTTCTACACAAAAAGTTTTTCTGACAAAACATAAATTAATTTTTATTTGAAAAGATAACTTTTAAACAAAACACATGCATTCTCTACGAAATAGTTTAATTTTTAACTCTTACATAATACAACTTTGATACAAAAAGTAACTTTGAACAAAAAAAAAAGGAATTTTACACAAAATTGTTAAATTTTCCACCAAAAAGATAAATCTTCGACTAAAAAGATTAATATGTTCTACCAAAAATGACTAATCTTACAGAAAATCAATGAAGTTTTCACACAAAGCAAATAGTTGAATTTTCAACTACAATTATGAATCCTCAATAAAAAATAAGTAATTTTTTAAAAAAGTAGATCAACTTTAATTCAAATAATCAAATTATTCACAAAAAAAGATGAATTCTCAATGAAGCGTCGTAACAGGTGATATTTTACCAAAACAATGGCTTTTTTCATCAAAAAGTATAAAGTTACAAAAAAAAAAAGATTAAATTTTCACAAAAAAAGGCGAATTTTTAAAAAAATACATACATGAATTATCTACCAAAAAGTCGAACTTTCAACTAGAAAAAGACAAGTTCTTTGCCAAAAATAGAATAGTTTAATTGTTAGTTTAAAATTTTATTTTCAACAAAACATGAAACAGATTTTCATAAAAATAGTTAAATTTTCAACCAAACAGATAAAACTTCGAATATAGAAATTGATATTTAATAAAGTAGTTGAATTTTTTATAAAAAATATGACTTTTGAAGAATATAGTTGAAGACATTCTTATGTCTTAAATTGAACAATTGATTGTTTTTTTAACAAAAAAGGATAAAAACGTGAACTTGCCTTCCGAATGGAAAGTGTCAAAGTTTGATGGTCACAACTCGTGGCCTATATAAGGTAAAACTTTTATTTTTTTATTTTACGCAGAATTTAGTCCTATATAATTGGTTTTCTTAAAGTTTTTCTGTAAAATATGCACGAAACGAGCAGATTTGAAAAAAACTTTTTTGGCTACAAATAGCTCAAAATAGCAAAAAAGAAGATTTTTGAGAGTCATGACTCATGATCTATGGAGGTTAGAAGCTTAAATACAGGTATAAACTTCAGAATTGGGTTTCGTCGCCTCTTTTTTTTTTTAAATCCGGGTTCTTTGAAGGATCATAAGTTGGTACCTATTGAAAATAAGAGGTTTTTTTGCCTTGAAATGTTTCAGGGTTTCCTCTAGTTTAATTTTGGTGTTGAACATTTTTCTCTAAAATCCAATGGGGCGTGTCAGTCTATGCAAACACGATTTTTTGAATTTTTAAAAACAATATCTCTGGCTCGGGATCATTTATAGAAAACTTGGAACTTTAATCAGGACCCCTTAGTAAGCCGTTTAGCAACAACAAAAAAATGCATATTACCTACTTAATACGGTTAAAAGACCTTTTTTCGTACGAGATATCTGGACTATTAAGAGTGCTCATTTTGAAAGAAGTATAGCTTTAGCATTTGCTAGCACTTATATATAGTTATATTTTTGTCATGACATGTTATTTTATTTTTATTTTGCAATTTATTTAAGTGCTTCAATGTTATAAATATTATTTTTTTTATTAAATTGTATTTATTTACTTCATTATATATTTATTATTGTAAATTTAGTATATTTAAAGAGAAGAAGAGGGGAAAGGGGAAGTTTTTCGAGAATAACTGGAAAAGGGGGAATTTAAAAAGAGGGAAACGCATGGGAATAGGGGAAAGACTCTGGTCCCTGAGTTAATAAGCTGAAGCCAGAAATCCTTGCATATTTATATTATTGTTATTATTATACAATTTCGTTCATTGTGCAACATTGCACTCCCATAGGTTGCTGATTATTCATTCTAGCAATCACTGGAGGCGAAGAACTTCACAAACTAGTAATTTGTCATAAATCACACAAAAATATATGATCTTATTAATAATCCCATAGTAAGATCCATACTTTTTACTCTAATTACTCCCATTAAGTAAAGCTCTCCACGCGGGCCCATTAATATTCAATGTCTTTCGTTTGAGGCGTCTCTCACTGCACTAAAACTCATCACACCTTTCTTATAAATTAGTTTTCACCACACTTTCCATTTTAATTAAAATTATAATCTAATAGACATACTAAATACATTAATGTCAGCAAATAAAATTTTAATTAAAGTACGTTTGTTTGGGAAGTTTGTACGCGTTAATAAACTAGAACATAAAATGCACCATATAAAAGTTTTCAATATAAAAAAGTATGAATTGAAGGTGTACTTGAATGTGAGCTTTTTTAAACATTGGTGTTAAAACTTAATTAGAGTTGGCGAGCACGGAGGACATTTCATAGGAACAATTTCTGTAGAGAGCAGTATAACTTCGACATACACTGTGATTATGGAGGAAATTGCCATACTTTATAAAGTATGTAAATTTCCTTCGTGGAATATAGTATCTCCCTTCATTTATCTCATCCTTATTATTATCACAACGTGTAACGATTCCTTTCAGACTATCGCTTAGTCTGAAATTGGTTTTATACTCAATAATTGTCTGCAATATTTCTCAAACATAAAGAACCAAAAAATCAATCTGTGGATATTTTTAATAATTGGTCATTAATTTATTATTGGAGTAATATTGAGGAGGTGTATTTTATGAGCGGCAATAACTATAATTATTTAGGGGGTTTCTATTTGAATTGCAAAATGATGAATAAGTGGCCAGTTTCTCTGTTTTATGCTAATTGTAGCGTGGATGATAAAAAAATAATACAAAAGACTTTTAGCTTTTTAATTATGTGAAAATTAAAGGATTGAATTGTCAGTTTAGAATAATTTATAGGAAGCTTAATATTGCTTTTGAATGGAAAATTTATATTTCGTTTATGTTCACGATGACAAAGTGACGCTTTCACCGAGCTGGATTTTTAAGCTTCTATTCATGGACGGGGATAAATATTTTCGAAAGTTGATTTCATTCTAGTGCAGTATTCATTTTTCATTGTCAGGATAATGAAAGTGCACGTTTCCAAAATAAATTGTCATTTATCAATTGGTGTCAACGTATACTAATAAATTCTCGTATATATTTAAGAGATATTCAGATCAGTTTTCAGGTTTCAAAATTGAATTTGCGTCATAGTAATGCTATTTGAGAAATTATTTTGAATTCAATGTTAATAGAGATAGAAAATATAAATTACGACAAAATAATTCTGCAACGTTAAGTTTTTACGATTTAAAAAATTTTACGTTTTGACGTTTAACCTAGCAGAAGTTTACTGAGTTATTAGATACACATAATCTGAAAAAATACTTTCCTTGATTTTGCTGATTCCTTCTAGAGTGACTCACCTGAAACAGAAAGTAAATCAGATTAAAAAAATTGCACCATATCTTTAAAAATATTAGAATTAAAAAAAATTTTTTAAATTATTATAGGAGAATTAATTAAATCTACAAAAAAATATTGTTATTATTATAGTGGCAACTGGACTAAATATAACAGAATCCACTTTTAAAGTTCAATTGGATTGAAATGAGATTCTTAAGGAAAACGTCAAGCGTGGTGTCTTTTCTTTGGATTTATTATTTCTGTTCATTGTTCAGGTCTACATATATATTTGTTTTAGAAGTTTGTATAAAATGTTATCAATAAATAAAATAAAAAATGTTCTAACTTTTTTAAAATGTAAAAATCGCTTTTCAAGTTCTAGAAAACTCGCAAATTCGAAAATCTAGGATTCCATTGATATAAAGTATTAGACGATTTTATATTTAGATAATTGTATACAATTTTTCTTAATGATTATTAAAATGAACATTTAAATATATAGAAAGGGAATCAACTAAAAAACGTTACACCTGACGTCCCTTTTGTCAGTTTAATTCAGTTTAATTCAGTTTATGATAAAAATACAAAACAACTTTGAAGGAAGCAGGAAACTACTTTATAAAAAAATGAAAGAAACAAAAGTACAGAAATTGTCAACATGAGAAATAGCAGGGGGGAAATGGTATATGATGCAGAAGGAATACTAGAGGCTTTCAGAGACTATTTTAGGAGACAATTCGGAGATGAAGCTATAGGACACCACAACTGCGATGTTGAACACGATGCGTTGGAAAACTCAATTGAAAAAGTCTGTGTCACTGAGGTTAGGGATATAATTAAGAACTTGAAAAACGGTAAGGCTGCCGGGGTAGACGGTATTAACGCTGAAATGCTTAAACACGGTGGCGAGTACATGCCACATAGAGTTTGCGAATTTATAAATTTATGTTTCGAGATGGGAGACGTCCCAGACGATTGGAAAGAGGCGATTATCGTACCAATATACAAGAGAAAGGGAGATAAAAGCGAGTGCAATAATTACAGAGGGATTAGCTTATTAATCACCGTAAGTAAAATATATTCAAAAATACTTATTCGTAGGGTAATGAAAATAACAGAAACAAAGATTTGGGAAGCCCAAAGTTGGTTTATGCCAAGAAGGTCATGTGCGGATCAAATATTTAGCTTAAGGCAAATAACCGAAAAAAGTTTGAGAGTAGGAAAAAAAATTTTCTGTGCATTTGTTGACCTAGAAAAAGCTTTTGACAAGGTAGATAGAAGTAAACTTTGGGAAGTTCTGAAAGAGTATGGAGTCAATGGATGGATCCTACAAGCTATAAAAACAATATATACAGGTAGCAAAGCGAGTGTACGAGTGAATGGCAAACTGAGTGACTGTTTCGATATTATTCAAGGAGTTAGACAAGGATGCTTTATGTCTTTATGGTTATTTATATTATTTATGGACAAGTGTTTAAGAATGGCTCTCTTCGACGAAGAGGGTGTGGATCACGAAACAGTAAGGGTACGAGGGTTAGCGTTCGTAGATGATAAGGTTGTTATGGCAGAGTCTATCGAAGACCTACAAAGAATCTTGAATAAACTAGATGCAAGCATGAAGAGCATGGACCTCAAAATTAACGCAAATAAAACAAAAACTATGGTCTTCGAAGGAAAGAGTGAGAAAACGCTATGCAATATTTTATTAAATGATGAGAGAATTGAACAAGTTGATAAGTTCGTATACCTTGGTAGCTTATTTACTAGGGACGGGAAGATAGATGAGGAATTAGATAGACGAATAAATGAAGGTAAGAAGGTTATTAGTAGAGCAGGTCCCCTTATAAGAAGTAAAAATATATCGAATAAAGCTAAAATGGTAATACATAATTCTATATTTGTACCGACTGTACTATACGGTAGCGAGACATGGACTTATCAAGAAAAAGATAAGAGTAAAATTAAC
>NC_046662.1:72885635-72901230 GCF_010883055.1 Belonocnema kinseyi | reverse complement strand
AGAGTGTCAGTAGAGTGAATGACGCCTGAAACAAAGACCTTGGCTATTAATGGACCCAAGTGGGGAACCTTACATAACGACTTCGTGAGGTTCTTCGCTTGGCGTGATTGCTAGAGAGATTGATCAGCAACCTGGGTCGGAGCAGTGTTCGGAACGAACGTGTGATTTACTTAAATAGCACGAGAATTCTGGATCAATCTGAAAAATCTCTATCCTTTCCACACACTACTCCTTTCCCCTGCCGAGTGAGTCACGCCTACCCCGAAAGGGAAATGGCTTAATGGTGTAATAATAATAACATTCGAGTTGATTTCATTAAAATTGACAAATAAAAATCTTGTAAAATAGTCTTATTTAGTGATGCGCGCTTAAACGTTTAACCGTTCGAACCGTTCGTTGATCCGGTTAAACATTTCGTCGTTTTCAACTTATGTTTTTTTTAAACTAAAATAACTTCAGTTCATGGCCTAACATGTTACTTAGTCTGAAGAAAACTTTGTGTAGTCCGGATTTCAAACTATTTAGTCTGAAATCTAAAAGAGCAGTGGAAAATTAACTTTATATTTTAACCGAAATTTGCAGTTTTCTAACCTTATATTTCCAAAGTATTAAAAATGAACTTTAATGTTTATTTAATGTTTATTTAAAATATTACTCATTATTATTTAAAGGATCAAAAATTTTATTTAGCCCAACAAGAAAATCCAAATATTTTTGGTTAAGCTAATTCCTTTGATTGTATAATATACTATTATATTTATTGTTCAGAATTTATCTTCTTTAGTTGAAAATTTTATTTATTGGTTTACGATTTAATTTTTTGATACAAATTTAACAATTTGGCTAAAAAGTCATCCTTTTTGGTTAAGAATTCAAATGTTTAGAAGAATATTAAACTATTTTGTAGAAAATTGAACTATTTAGATAAATAGTAACTTTTTTTGGAAAATCAACTGTTTTGTATAAAATTAAACAATAAGTTAAAAATTGAATTTTCTCTGGACTGAAAAGTCTTTCTTATTTAAAAATTTAACTCATTTTATAGAAATTTAATCTTTAGAAATATCATCTATTACATTCTTCGTTGAAAATTATTTTGTTTCTTGGAAATGTCACTATTCCATTATTTAGTTCAAAGTTTCTTTTTCTAGTTAAAAATCAATTACTATGTTGACAGTTTAACTACTTTGCTCAAATTTATTTTTTTTCATGTTAAAGATTCATAATTTTTGTTAAAAATCCCTTCTTTTTTTGGTATAAAGTTCCTTTTTTTGTTGCAAAAGGGATTCCTTGTTTGGTTTATGCAGCTGTTATTGTTCAAGATTCATCTTTCTGCAGAAAATTTAACTATTTTTATGAAAAATCGTGTTTTTGGGTTAATATGAACTTTCTCAACTGAAAATTTAACTCTTTGACTTTTTGTAGGAAAATCATATTTTTTAGTTGAAAATTCGTCTTTTCACTTTGAAAATTCATCTTTTGAGTTTGAAGATTCAAGCCTTGTCAAATATTTCATGTTTTTTGGTTGAAAATACATCTGTTTGATTGAAATGAATCTTGTTGAATTTGAGGATTTTATTAGTTTCTTGAAATTTTGATCTTTTTTGGTTGAGGATTAATTTCTTAACTGCAGACTTAACTATTCAATTTTCGATTTTTGTGGAAAATGAATTTTCTTGATTGATAATTCATATTTTTAGTTGAAAATTAGATTATTCGGTAAAAACTTCCTCTATTTTCTTGAAAGTTTAATATTTTTCTTGTACTCATATTAATTTTATTGACAAGAAATTATTCTCCTGTTACCTAAAAAGTTAAAAAATTTGTTTTGCTTCTTCTTGTAATTTTGGGATTTGTAGTAAAAAATTATAAACATTTTAGTCGCTGCTTCATTTGGTTTCAAATTATGTCTTTTGTTTGGAATATTAACCTAAAAAACTGAATTATGTGAATTAAATTTTAAAAAGTAGTTGAAAAGGATGGAAAGCTTAACTGAATGAACGTATCGACAGGTTAAATGTCTAATTGGTTAGATATAGGGGAGACTGGGGCGAGATGAGCCTAGTTATCATTTCCGCCCCAAAAAACAATTTTTATCAAAACTTCATAAGATGAAAATATTGTCTATTATTTTCCATTATTTCTTTTCGTTTTGAAGTAACATTAAATAACAGGAATCAGGTGTGGAAATTTTAATCCTCTTTATTTTTACCTTATTTACTTTACATAGTTTTCTTTTCGCGAGATTCCATATCCTTATTTCTGTTATTTCTGAAAAGAACAACAACAGTAGCCACATATTTTAAAAGTAAATTCAGTGTTTCATTTGACCCCGTATACCTTGCTCGCCCCGGTCTTGGCTAGACATTATTCGAATTGTTTAAAAGTTTAACAGGTAAAACGCGGGGTACTAGTTTTATTATAAGACATCTTTAAATTTTCTCCTCTCTTTCATTGATAAAAAGTCGTTGAACTGAAAGACCAAATCAAGTCCGTTATACATCTTCAGAACTCGTCGTTCAGGTTGCAGGTACAAAATACACGTTTCTTTACACATAAGAGTACATTAGCATACATATAAAGGAGCAGACCAGGTGGGTCGTGAACTTGTTTGTATACATATACTAGAATAGAGGCCTGGACCTAACAGGTGCCTTCATCTTCCTACTATGTTCTCCAATAACTTCATGGACTTCATGGACACACACAGAATGTCGTCTTGCCTGTCCAGAACCTGTAGTTCGAAGCAGGACTGGGTAACTGGGTTTGCTGTAGTGAGTGTAGTCCATGAAAGAGAGAGAGAGAGGGGGGAAATCCTAAGGGACGAAGAGAGTACTCTCTTACACAGATAGTACAGCATGGTGCTTGAGTTATGAAAAGAGATGGACACACGCTAAGTGTCGAGTACGTTGGTATTTTAATAACTGGGTTAGTGGCGCGATCGTTAACGTGGGAGGTGTGAACTTGGATTTAAAGATTTTTCAACTATCGACACGTCTTAAGGAGAATTAAGATTCTTAGCATGAGTTGCGATTATTAGCATGAATTGTGTTCCTTCCTATATTTAAATTCTATTTGCACTTGGAGATAAAGAAACGATCCTTAGGAGACGAAAACGCAAAATAAGACGTGTCCAAATAACAAGTTTCTATTTCAGCGGGGGTGCTGATGCGTCATACAATTTAGAAATTCTAGATGGCAATTTGCAAGCTTCAAATTTTTAAACTGAGATAGATTTTTATCATTCTGACTCCATCAAAGGGTTATTTACTAAGGAATCTTAGATTGCTGCGCGGAAAATCTTGAGAGAGCTCTTGGAGGAACTACTGGAAATCTCAGTAAACTAGCAAACGTGAGAAATCTTGGAAATCTTTAGCTAAGTGTCGGCAGAGGTAGTCTCTAGAATCCTACGTGAGTTCTGATAGCGAGCAGAATCGGCAATCTCGGAACTCCCGGCAATCCCAACGAAATCTTGGAAATCTCTATAAGAATCCAATACAGATTGTCGCATTTCACAGTTTCAAAATTTCCAACTTTCGTAGCGAGTAGCCTTACGTACTCTCTTCATACAGAATAACCTTTCAATATTTGTGGATGAACGTTGCTGACGGATAGTATCTGATTGCTCTCTTTTTTCATATATTTACTTTTTTTCACCATCACCATCTGGTAATATCAGATGGTCTTCCCCGAAACCGCTGGATGGCGTTGCAATCGCTTAAGTCACTGCGGGAGAATTCGAAATCTTCTATATATCATCAGATAGAGGAATTTTTAGAAATGTACCTCATTACATGGAAATTATTGAATTTGAAAAAGTGAAAGTCCGAAAATGGATGCCCCCCCCCTCTTGTACACTTTCGTCCGATTTTGCCCCCCCCCCTCGGCCCCACCAACTGCGGATGTCTTTTATGGACGGCCACTAACCTAGGCTAGAAACTAACCTATTAGGAAATTAACCTTGATTTGAATAGCGATAGTGCAGTCCAGACTATCGACAAATATATGTTTACAAAACCGTTAGAAAGCTTGTCAAATTCTGCATGAAATGTGCCTTAAAAGAGGTAATTTGGTCTTATGAGTATTTAATTATTAAAATTATTAAGTGAGAAAGACAAAAATAACATTTGTATTTTTAACGAACATTGTACTTGAACTTATCAAATGAATGTTTAGATCCTAATGATTACTTTTGTAAAATATGAAATTAATAAACTTTTTTATGTAGCTGATTACGTAGGCTGATTTAATGCAGAATACAAAGAGTTTTCCAAAAGTTAAAAAAAAGTAGTGACTCGTTTAGTTGTCCGATACTATTTGTCGATAGCATGCCGATATAGAACTTTGTCACTTGGACACTTCGAAATCCTCTTTCCATAAAAATTGAAAATTGTATCAAAGAAATGTTCTCTGAAGGAAACAAAGGGACAGAGTGAGAGGGATATAGGGGAAAGGAATTTAGGGGCACAGTGATAGAGTGGTAAAGGGATATAAATGGGGAGGGGTATTAGAATGAGAGGTATAGAAGCTGCAGAACAGTATCATACATATTAATAAAAGAAACAGAAGTAGAAGGAAAGTGATATGAACATGAAAGGAGGTATTTAGAGAGGTTGGTGGTGAATGGTTTAGATTTTAGATGAACTACAGGTGAGAGATATTAGTGTTTCAATTAGTCGTGGAGGTGGTAAGGGGGAAGCAAGGGTCGAATATAAAGAGAGATTGGTGAAGAGTATAATGGTAGAAGGTAAGAGTTGTATAGGTATAAAGAAGAGAGCTCATGCAAGGAATAGAGGAGGTAAAAAGCACAGAGAGAGGGACGTGTATACTGTATTGTACAGAGAGGTGGGGAACGGTTAATATGTATCACGAAAAAAAGAGAGAAATAAATGGGGTTATGAGGGGAATACACGAAAGGGGGTGAGGGGCTGATATAAAGAGAGACGGGGATGGGCATAGTGAGGGAGCAAAGTATGGCGGGGCAAGGGGATGTTTGGGAAGATGAGAGTTAAGGGGTAGAACGGAAAGAGATAGAATAAAAAGGTGTGAAACAGGAAACTAAAAGTTCAATTGATTGAGTTTAATTGATGTTTGCTTGCGCTAGTTTGGTCTACAGCTCAATCTTGCGATTCAACTACTAGGGTATGTCCATAAAACACGTTACCAACCGGCAACGGTACAGCTCAATATTAACCTATTAAGTTTGAAAATCACTCTTATATTTTAGTCTTCACATTCTTTCCTCTATTCCCATTTCTTAAAGAATGCTTCGTTTTTTCCCTGTTTTCAAGAAAATTACCCTTTTTCATGTTTTTTTCGATTAAACGTAAACTAAATTAATACAACACAAGACGAAAATTTAACTATTTTTAGTGTAAAAGTTTACTATGACATTTTTTAATTCAACATTCATCTACTTGGTTGAATTGCGTTGTCAAAAATTCAGAACCCAGGTGGAAATTTACCACCGGCCAGTACTGGGACAGTACTGGCAAACCACTGGCGTACGAAAATGCCGAAGTTAATTTTAAAAATGATAGAAAATTATTTAATTGTTTTAAAGACCATCCATTCATCATCATAAGACTGCATATTGTTTGAATATTATTTATAATTACCACAATATAATTTTCAAACTATTTGTTCGTTTTTAACACGCACTATTTCTACAATCTAAAGATATAACAAAAAAGGTATTTAAAAAATAAATAATAATTGACTGCGAGTATTTTGTCAATACATGTTAATATCACTGGTTAGAATACTGGCGATACGCCAGTATGATGACAACCGCTAGTTAAACTTTTATTTCAGTATTTTACCAATAATCCGTATCAGCACTGCGTCAGTATATTCGACCCAGTATCATGCCAACCGTTGGCGTAACTCCTGTGCCGATATTGCACGAGTGGTGACGGTCAGTACTAGGCCAGTTGTAAGCCAGTATGATGCCAACCGTTCGTTGAACTCTTGTTTCAGTATTTTACCAGTAATATGTATCAGTACTATGAAAGTAGTATATCAGTATCACGTCAAACGTTGGCGGAACACCTGTGCCGAAATTACACCAGTAATAAAGGTCAGTACGGAGCCAGTTGTAAACCATCATGATGCCAACCGTTAGTTGAACACTTGTGTCAGTATTTTACCAGTAATATGTATCAGTAACGCGCCAGTAGTCGACCCAGTATCATGCTAACCGATGGCGAAACTCCTGTGCCGGTATTGCACCAGCGGCGACGGTCAGTACTGGGCCAGTTGTAAGCCAGTATGATGCCAGCCGTTTGTTGAACTCTTGTTTCAGTATTTTACCAGTAATACGTATCAGTACTGCAAACGTAGTATATCAGTATCAAGCCAACCGTTGGCGGAACACCCGTGCCGATATTACATCAGAAATAAAGGTCAGTGCAGGTCCAGTTGTAAACCAGTATAATAAAAAACATTGGTTAAACTCTTGTGTCTGTATGTTACCAGTAATATGTATCAGTACTACGCCAGTCCATTACCAGTATCACGCCAACCGTTGGCGGAATTTATGTGTCGGTATTCTACCAGTAATGACAGTCAGTACTGAGCAAGTAGTAAGCCAGTACTATGCCGGTGGTTGGCACAGTACTAACAGACAGTACTGGTATTTATTCTGAATTACATCTGGCGTGGTACTGCGCCAGTCGTGAACCCCGGCTAGGATCCGACTTTTCACCCTGGGAAGTTACTTCAGAAAAAAACGGTTTTTGGTTTAAGAATCATCTCTTTGGTGGAAAATATAACTATTCCATTTTTAGAAATTTTATTTCCTTTGAAAACAAATCATCTTCAAGTTTAAATGTTGAACTCTTTTATGGAAATATCATTTTCTCTGTTTAAAATTCATCATTTTGGTTGAAAATTCGTGTATTTTGTAGAAAATTGGTCTTTTTGGTAGAAAATGTGTCTTTAGTTGAAAATTAATCCTTTTTGGATCAAAATTTAACTGTTTAGTTGTAAATTAATTTGTTTTGGTAGAGGATTGAATTATTTCGTGGAGAGTTAATCTTTTTAGGTTAAAAAATGAACTACTTGGTGTAATCTTAAATAATTTTTAAAGACATAGCGTTTTTTGGGTTGAAGATTTTGGCTTAAAAACTAAACAATTTGGTAGAAAATTAAACTCTTTTATTAAAAATTAATTTTTTCTTTAGATTTTTATGTTTTTTGGAAAATTCCACTATTTTGTTAAAAATTTAATTATTTGGCATAAAATTTACTTTCAGGTTGAACACAAATATTTTCGGCTTAAAAATTCAGCCATTTTGTAGATCATTAGTATTTTGTTTTTAATTTTATTATTTCGTTAAAAATTCATCTTTATGTGAACTTTTTTTTGTTATAAATCAATTTTTTATTTGAAAATGATTAAGGATTGAAGTATTTGGTTGAAAATTCGTTTTTTCTTCGTTTAATTGAACTCTTTTAAAATAGGTCTTTTAGTAGAAAATTAATCTTTTATGGTAGAAAAGTCAACTTTCTTGGAGAATAAACTTTTTTTGTTGAAAATTCAACTTTCTATTAAAAAAACTCTTTTTTTTGGCTTGAATTTAGCTGCTTTTGATTGAATTTTAATCTTATTTGTCTGAAAATTTTTTTGCAGGTTGAAAATGTTATAAAAATTCGCCCTTTTGTAATCAAAATTATTCTTTCATGCTACAAAAGTCTATTCTTTTAGGAAGTTTTGAACGTTGAACTATTTGGTTGGAAATGCAATACAATATTTGGACTGGAAATTTCAGGAATTTAAAGTAGTTTTTATGGAATTCAATATGCTCTATAAATCTGAATAAGTGAAATGTCACTGATTGTCAGTGAGATTTCACTGATTGAAATAAATGGAAACCGGTCACTGACAATCAGTGAAAAGTTACTTATTCAATCAATAGAGAAAAAGACTTTTGAGAGTTAGAAGCGCTGCACCATGTAAATTTAGGAGTTATAATAATATAATATTTTAGAAAATTGAATCAAATAAACGCAGTAAAAACTTAAAACTCATAAATATGATCAAATATTAAAGAAGGTGAAAAGTGTCGAAGCTTTTGAATGACAAGTAACCTCACATATTACTTTACTTTCAAGATTAGACTGTAATGTAAACATCTCTTAAGTAAGTACTTTTTATACGAGTTAGAGTATATTTTTCTCGCGTTTCGTTCAGCAGATTTACAGCCCGAAAATTATAAAATGTATTTAATTAAGGAATTATTTTTGTTACTTGACAACAACGCTTAACTTGAATAAGTAGAGGTTATGTTTCACATGATTTACACTGGTGTTACTGAACTGATTAGTGAATAAGTCCGAAATCACTGATTTATTAGTGAAATGTGTAACTACTATTTCTATCTGTCAGTTTTTCATTGATGCATATTGAGAGAGTGGTACCTACATTAATTTTATTCAAAAGAATTTATTTCCCTATGATTCTCGAATTTTCGTTGAAAATATCAGTATTTCCCCTGTTTTAAGAGAATTTTGAGGTTCGTTAATTTTTAGTTTGGGGAGGGGGAAGACAAAACTACGGTTTATGCTCGGCCCCTTATGAAAATTCGATGTAAGACATGCTGAACTTTTTGATTTTAGTGAACTTCAGAAGCAAAAGCGATTGACATTAAACTTCAATGTTGAATAAAATATGTACTTGTCCTGTTTAGGTAACCCAGTATCATAAAATGGGTTCCTTTTTAAAATAAAAAAAACTATGTAATTAAACACTAGGTATTGATCAATTTTATTTTTAGCGTACTGTTTAAACCTATTCTTTAAATTTATGATATATTAGTTATGCGAAATATATTATAAAACGTAAAATAAGCGTTAAATAAGGTCTAACCAAAAATAAATTTAAACCAAGTTCAAGGAATCAACATTTATAAAAAGTTAAGAATTTTCGAGTATTATTATTCTTAGATTAAGAATTTAGTGATATAAATCGAAAAAGCAAAATATTTATAAAGTTTTTTAATTTATGGTGTAAAAGCAATAAAGAGGTTAGGTTGAGGTAAAGTTACAATTGAAACGCAGGTAAAGCAGATTTCGCTTCAATCCACATTTGTCTGGCCTAACCGGGACTCGTCTTAAGAATTTCGCATACTCACAATGCAAAGTTTACACAAATTTCTACACAAAAAAATAACTTTCTCCTTCAAATCATTAGAAGTTATTCAATCGAAATTTCTGAAACGGGTAAAAGTTCGTTCTCCAACGTACAAAAATAATTTTTGTTTTTTGTTTTTGTTAATCAACTTCGAGAGCAGAAAAAAAACGTTTTTAAAATAACTAAAATTCTTCGGAGCATGGATTCGCATGCATACGTGATGACTATAATGTTTTCGTACACACATATTAAGGGTGGCTCGTCTTAGGAGGGGGATCATTTTAGTCAACTTTCCCCTACACAATAAAAGTCTCAGCGAATTAGATCCACCAGGTTGCGTCATGCTTCCAAATCCAGCAGAAATAGTTCCAGCGTCACTGTCTGTTTACGTTTGGATTCCCCCGATTTAGGATCAAGACCACTGCAAGCCATGTCCGGAACCGTTCTTTTATCGGGAGTTGAGTGTAACCCAATATTAATTTATAACATACATTTCTCTCCATGCAGGTAATTTTTGTAAGTTAATTTCCATTATATATTCTGTTACTTTAAAATGGTAAGTCTCTTTTTATTTAAAAATCAACCATTTCATTTGTGAGCCTTTAACAAAAGCTAAAGAGAGGCCTTGATTGGTCTCTATTTAGTCGACAGGTGCGGATAGTTTTTTTCCTTTTTATTTTCGACTCATTTTCCCTCACGGGGGTACCAAATGGATGCAAAAAGTACGTAAAAGAGGATGAAAAATCGTCGCGACGCATTACCACAGAACGAAGCGATTCAGAATAGGGTCGTTTTACGTAGGTGCATTATGTACCTCGACACTAGACAGCTGATAAAAAAAGGCGAGTTCGTTTCAGCGTCAAATACCCTTTAGAGTCTAAAGGGTATTTGACGTTGAAACGAACTCTAAAGTCTAAAGTTTAGACTTTACACAAACTGCAGTTGCATTTGGGTACATAGAGTCAGTAAATCACATAGCAAGAATTTCGCCGATATAATTTGACTTTGATATAGAAACATTTTATTTTTACAGCCTTTTACTCTTTATTTTTGACATACACGAAGATTTTTGAAACAATTACTTTTGCTCAATTAGATGAATAATTTACAGTAATTTTCCGAAGTTGCTACGAAATCTTAATTTCGAATTCCCCTGACTTGCCCAGTGGCCTAACTACAAAAGTGCAGACCCCACCGCGGAAATGTTTAGGAGGCCCCTTTTATAAAGTTAAAAAGCAAACAGCGTATAAGTGTAGCTGAAATCCATTTAAAAAAATAAAATATCTCATATAGTTCTTTTTATAATGTATTACCAATTATATTTTATTTTAGAAAATTTATATAATAAATTATACATAGTTCTGACTTAAAAATTAGTATTGCACCGTTAATAAATTAATGATCTGTACGTTGCTATATTGAAATTCGTCTCGCGTTCATTTTGGCAAATTCATTAATAACAATTTCAATATCCAATTATTTTGCATCGTCAAGTTCGATTGTCAGTAGATATAGATTTAAGAATCGACTTTTATGCATTCTATTTCGTGAATAAGATTTTATCATTTTAAATTTGCTGAACGTCCTTTCGCAAGTTGCTATACTGTAACATGCAAAGTAAAATAAATTCTTAAGGGATTACTTCTGAAAAATCGCTTTCCATGAAGCTGTATTTAATGAGTAAAGTGAGGAAAACATCTTTTACTGTTGACGTGTCACTGAACCCTTTAATATTTAAAAATGGGATAAAGTGCTTGATAAACTTGCAAGGAAGATTCGTTTGTGGAATCCTCGTGAGATCGAATCTATGTCAACAATGTATTCACAATGTCGAATTAGATCTTAGACACCTTAAGGTGTGATTAAAGACATTGATTTTTAAAAATTCTTTATGAATACAAAAATGCTTCTTACGCTTTGGTTTCTGTTTTTCTATAAAGAGTGGTTCAATATTTTTGAGATATTTGTGTAGCTTCTTCCTTACACTTTTCATACTTGAGTTTATACTTTCTCGAATGTTTCCTTGCAGTGTTTGAGATTTTAAGTGCACGACTTAAATCTATATTTTCTGCTTAAAGTAATTTTGATGAAACATTTACTTCGTTTAGTATATTGGAAAGTATTGTGCATATCATTAAAAATTCAAACTTCAACAAATTTTTTTAATCACAGCTGCTTGTATCTGCATTAATCCATAAGGATACGTTTTTTCATTAGCCGAGAAGATTTCGGAATATTTTAGATATGTAAAAAAAAAAGAATCTAGACAATTTAAATAAAATTTGTTTATTTGAGAAGAGTATACACAATTTTAGGACAAATTTAAACCAGGTTGGAAGATTGTTAAGGCCGCTCAAACCTTGAAAAAATTTTAATATTTAATAAATTTTCAGGAATCTATAAGGTATTAAAATGTTTTTGATCTATTTTAAAATTAAAAAATTCGGAAATATCTTTTAAACTAACTTAAATTACCCCTAAAATTGTCTTCAAATCTTCGAGATTTGCTTCTGATCATTTTGGAAATCGTATGTGATGTTTTAAAATCGTTTTAGTTATTCTCTGAAAATTGAAAATGGTTGAAATCCGTTGAATTACACTGAAATATATTGAAAACTATTGCATTAACCCCTTCGTTGGCATAGGAAATTTGACAAAAAGTGCCCGAAATGGCGTGAAAATCTGTTACCCTGAAAATATGTATTCTGGTGCTTTTAGGGTCGCTGAATCCGAATATAAAGTCAAAATCCGGAAATTGAAAATGGCAGATCCAATATGGCGGACGAAAACACAAAAAGCGGCTCGATTTCGACAAATCTTGGTACTTACGGGTTTTTGGGGTCACTGAACCCGACAGCAGAATCATAATTCTGATTAAACGACCCCAAAAACCCGTAAGTACCGAGATTAATCCAAATCGAGCCGTCTTTTGTATTTTCTTCCACCATAATGAATCCGCCATTTTGAATTTTCGAATCTTGGCTTCAGATTCGGATTCAGCGACCCCAAAAATCCTCCCGATTACGACTTTATTGCAACATCGAACTAAGTTAAATAGGAAAAAAGAAGATTGACGCATTTTGCGTCAACGCCACACAGAGCACTGCAATTTTTTACGTGTTTTGCGTCAATGCCAACTAAGGAGTTAAAAATTCTGAATTAAACAAAATATTCATGAGTTCGAGTAGTAAATTTGGTTAAAAACGTCGTTCTAATGTTTGAACAATTTTTATTCGTAAGCGATCTATGCTCAATTTAGAAGAAATGTGGAAGGAAACAAAATTAATTGTATAAACGTTGCCATAAAGATTTTAGGAGAATTTGCTACTCCTCAGAATAATAGAATATTAAGTTTAATTCATAAAATGCAGTTTTAAAAAATTTGCAGAAAAAGAATTGCTCAAACAAATTAGATTTGTTCAAATAATTAAAAAATAGTTAATATATTCTTCTGAATTTATATAATTAAAAAAAAAATATTTAAAAATGCACGAGAATGTTTAAAGTTGAAATTAAAATATAATTTTGCCACTGACCGTAAGGGGCCCCCTCACAGAAGGAGGCCCCCTTGCAATGCGGGGTTTCGCGGTAAGAAAGTTACGCCACTGGACTTGCCCTGCCTTGCCCTGATTTACCTTGACAACTTCTCAGTAAAATAAATGAATTTTCAAGCAAAAATTGAACATTTACATTTTTAGTTAAAAAATTTAATTAAAAAAAAAGAAACTTCAACATCCCGAGTAAAATTCTTTCGACTTGGTTTTGACTTGAATTGCCTCCCATCAAGACATGTTGAAGTCAAAAGGTTCGACTTGAGCATGACTCAGTTTTTAGACGGAGGTAGACTTCAATTTATATTTTGGAGACAATTTTTTATGTCTTGAAGACATATATTGATGTCTTAAGTCGAATTCTTATGAGTCCAAGACAAGCGGCTTATAACTTCGATTTTATACTTGTCCTAACAAACAGGGTCATTCTGACTGTCATAAAAGCTAATCTTTGTTACGATTATACAATCTTGTATATTTTTATGCAACACACACGCACACACACACACACTTAAAACACAAATCCTTAAAAGGATTTTTCCTGAGAGTGATCTGATTTCAAGATATAGTCATTTTTAAGTTCGTATTTTACATGGGTTTTCGCACTTTCATTCAAATCATGCTCAGTTTCACATTGTTAGTATTACTCCCGCAAGATCAGACTTGGCCAAAAACTGTGTTCGTAGATGCGTTACAACATATGTTAAAGCCATCATTTTTCTCGAGGTACTTAGCCTTCAAAATAGGGCTTATTTTTATACTTTATCAAAAACCGAGCGTATTATTTTAAGGTCTTAGCCACTTTGACGCCCTTGGGCAAAGAGGAGTGAGATTAAAATCAACCAAAGTCAGTGGAATAGGAAACAAAACGCTATCATTCATGTGCGGCAGCCGCTTCGCTACGTTCAACTGTTTTCCCCCTCCACATGGTATTCGCGTTTGTTGCCGATGCTTTTAGCTATATTCTCCTTCATTCTTCTTCTACGTTTCGACCTGTTAAAGAGTTCTCATCCACTGTATGTGATATGACTGTGTACATACATCTGTTTCAGATTATTTTATTGTAGTTTTATTTTATCAGTATCGACTAGTTTCATAGCGATTGTAAGTTTTTTGCACAGGTACTTCATAGGCATGAGAGGCTACACTTTTTTTTAAACCCTTATTATTTAATAGTTTTGTACGCTGAGTCGATTTCTAAGCTTCTGAATGATTTGCGTGAGGAGGCAAGAAAAACAGGGTAGAATTTTGATGATCCATCTGCGCATGATGATAAAGATTATTATAGGCTCACCGGTTTGACGACAAATCAATTTAGTGACGTTGCACAGTACTTGTCAATTGAAGTGCGTTCGACAAAAGGTCGTTCTGTGCGTTTGTGCCTTGCATTATTGTTGATGAAGTTGCGCACAGGTCTTTCCAATGCGATTTTATCAACTATTTTTGGCATAGAAAAACGAAGAGTTAGAAGAGGAATTACGGCAGCAAGGAAAGCTCTGATGTCCTCCTTTGTACCTCATCATCTTGGTATAGGTCACATATCACCCAAGTCGGTCATTAAGGACCATACTATACCAACGGCAAAAACGCTATTCGCAAATGGAGAAGATGTATGTATCCTTGTAGTTGATAGTACATATATGTTTATCCAAAAGAGTAGCAATTACTCTTTTCAAAGCCGGACTTATTTTATTCATAAAGGAAGGAATCTGGTCAAGCCAATGATGTTAGTAACGACGACAGGATATATAGTGGATGTTTTCGGTCCGTATTTTGCTGATGGCAAGAACAACGACGCTAGTATCTTTGAAAGTCTTTTAAAACAAGATTCAGTAAAACTGCGTACATGGATGCCCTCAAACTCTGTTATCGTTGTCGATCGCGGTTTTCGGGACTGCCTGAAGTTTTTAGAAGATCTTGGATTCGTTTCCAAAATGCCTCATTTTCTTTAAAAAGGATCACAGCACACTACGATTGAAGCAAAAAATCAAGGCTCGTTACTAAAGCCCGATGGGTGGTTGAAGCAGTCAATGGGTTGATAAAAACTTGGAGAGCCTTAAGTGATGTTTTCCAAATAGTCAAATCCCGTACATCGGCGATTATGTCAGAATAGTCTGTGCCCTTTGTAATGCTTTCCGACCTCCTAGAATTCATGATAATTCCGATGATCATCTGATCGCTGAACGAATGTTGCGATTGGCTTCGCAGCCTAATCGCCTGCAAGAGTGAGCAGAAAAGGAAAACTGGGCAAAAAGGAGGGCATCGTAGCTTCCTATAACGCAAGAGACACTACCTGATTTTCCAAGGTTAACTCTTGATGAATTGCGATACATCACACTCGGAGTATATCAGCTGAAGCAAGCCCAATCGTATATCGAGGAACATTTATCTGATGATGGAATGTACTCCCTTCTTGTCCACAAACAGGAGGAAGGCATTCTAAGAGTACAAATCCAGTCTGGGCATACATCTTCTAAAGTGTATAACTTATGGATAGAAACTAATCCTGGACCAAATCCGATAAGTGGTTGGTACTGTCAGTGCAAAAGTGGTGCAAGAGTGGTAGGATGTTGCGCTCACATTGCCAGTGTTCTGTGGTATCTTGGTTACTCTAGATATAACCAAAACACTCCCAGACTTTCACGTGAATTCGAAAGTCACGTGAATGATGCATCGTGTTGCTCGGAAAATGAAGGAGAAGCAGCATCATCTTCAGATGACTAAACCAATTCTGACGAATAAGGCTGTTGCAAAGTGCCTAGCCTCTAATCGACCATAAGTTCTGATTGACTGTAAACTAATATACGAGTACCTTTTCTTAGAAAAATGTCTCCAAGATTATTTCGATTATTTTATAGAAATTATTGCTAATAAATCTGATAAAGTAGGACATTTTTACTCCTTTCATGAT
>NC_046662.1:72882251-72885535 GCF_010883055.1 Belonocnema kinseyi | reverse complement strand
TAATGTAGGGGTCGACTTACGACTGCGTCATATCCGAGAGTCGTTAAAAATCGTCCTGTTTAAGATTCTTCGAAAACCCATAAATACACACACACACACACATATATATATTGAAAGTCAAGAATATTTCAATTCCAAATGTGCAGAATTGGAGAAATATAAAATGTAGATCCAGATAAAGAATAAAAAAAAAACCAAAAAGACTAATTTTCAAGAAATATTCATATCCGAATCTCAGCCAAATACAGGTATTTTCGATAAAAACAGTTGAATTTTCAACAATATAGATAGATTTTCACTTGAGAAGAAAATGTCAAGCAACTAAAACAGATCATTTTTCAATCAGACATTTGCACCCTCAATTAAAAAAATTGAATTTTCCACCGAATAAAAAGAATTTTTAAACGAGAAGGATTAATGTTGACAGAATTGTCGAATTTTGAAGAAAATGATTCAGTTTTGAGCCAGGTAGTATAATTTTTGACAAAAAAAGAACCATTAACAACAAATTTCATTGTGGGCGTCAAATATCACCAATTATTTTTAAACTATGATAAATATGTCGCAAAGATTTTTGAATAATTTCATAGAGATTTCAAAGATTTCACAAATAATTCGAATATATTCATAAGATTTCACAGACTTCAATTATTTCTCAAAGATTTCGGATAAATTTCAAAGATTGAACAAAGATTTTAATGATTTCCCAAAGATTGCAGGTAGTTTTAAAAGACATCACAATGACTCAATTGATTGTAAAAATATTCCAATAATTTTACAAATGTTACCAAATATTTCACAATGATTTCCAAATATTTCTGAAAGGTTTTAATGATTTCCCAAATATTTTAAGATTTCACAAAGGTTCCAAACATTTAAGATAGTTTTAAAGGAAGTATAAATTCGAAGTTGTTATGAAATTAAAAAAGAACACCAATATCATTTAAATAAACATAATAATTATCATAAATAATATTAAACAAATAATAATAAATAATAACAATAACAATACGATATAAGAACTCAAATTGCTCATTTCCAAAGAAAACTGAAAAAGCATAGCCATTAAAGGTACTTGGTTGAATACACTTGTACTTCATTAATCAAGATTTTTTTCATTTGATGAGTGTTCGTGCATAAATAATATGAGTACCCATATTTATATCCACGTCTTTATTCTCTCGAATTTCTGTTCATTAGGAATGAATAAGGATATTGCCTAAGTTTCTCTCTCGTTTTTCAATGAGTTTTTAATTTTTAATTAAAAAAAAAGAGGAAAGGAAGTGGGAGTAGAGTATGAACTAAACAAGGTGCATGAGAAGGTGGAGTGTATGCTTTAGCTGTTTCCTGTGAATAACGTTCCTTTATGTCGAATACCTGTTAATTACCATGCTATACGACTTCTTTTCTATCTACGTACAACCTCGTAATTACGTCATCGTTGCTCCCTGGAGAGATAGAAAAGCTACTTTAAGAGCCCATTTGACTGCCTGTACTGAGTTACTGACTCCTCGTCAAGCTGTCAACGAGAATTGAATTGGCAGCTGGGAAACTTTGAAAGGTTCTCAATTTCCTTGAAACTGCCAACCAACCGCGCTAGCCATGAAAGACTTGACTATTATTTTAGTTTTTCTTTACGTCATTATGGACATGATTAATCCGTACTTATAACTCGCATCTGAACTGCCATTCACTGGGATAATTAGATCTCTCAAGATTTCTCCTGAGGTGTAAACTCCACTTTTTCAAGCGCACTTGAAACAGACGTTACATTTTCTCTAATATGTAATGTATCTTTCCTACAACAGTCTTGCGATAAGTAGATGTATTTTTTTAACTGAAAATTTAAATAGGGGAGACTACCCTACAATAGATAATTATCCTACAGCAGATAATCATTAATTTAAAATACGGTAATATATGGAAAATAATTAATTTAATGTAATTAGAAGTTAGAACACTATATTTGTTAAGTATTATAGTTATAATTAATTATTTTTGGTAGATTGATGCTTTTAAATAAGGATTCTCTGCTGTAGGATGGTCTCCACTACTCTATTTTTGGTTGAAAATTGGTGTTTTCTAGTTGAAAGTTATGTATTTTGTTTAAAATTTATCACTTTAGTTACAAATTCATTTGCTTGCTTAAAAAGTAAAACTATTTTTTTTAAATGGTTTATTTTTATTTTTTATGAGATTCATCTCTTTGGTTTGAAAATTCCTTTTTTTTTTTGTTAGAAGATGAATATTCTTTTCTGAAAAATCGTCTCTTCATTGAAAGCTAAGCTATTATGCTAAAAATTTGTTGTTTTTTTTTGTGCAAAATTAAACTCCATTTTATAAACACACTTGACACAGATATTGTATTTTTACGTTAAAAATTCCACTTTTTTAAATTTATATTTTCGTGACGATTTGTAGAAAAATCGTCTTTTTGTATTCGACATTAACATTTTGAGTGATTTGTTATGAATCATTTTTCAATTAAATGCGTAGTTTTTGTTTTAACCGTAAAAACTAACATTGAAAATGAACCAAATTTTTGGAAAAACGACCAAAGTTGCACTAAAATGTATAATAATAAAATTGTTTTTATATTCTCATCATAAAAGGTATTAGATTTGTGTGAAAATTGATCCCACCTGTTTGTGGCAAATGTCCACGTTTGGACATTTGCCGCGCAAAAAAAAATAATTAAAAATCAAACATTCCATTTTGCGGTCAAACTATACAAGATACAAGAGAAGATGAACAAACAAAATGTGTATTTAAAAAAGGTCTGCAAATTTTTCATTATTATTTACTTTTTGATAGGGCGCGTAGTTTTTGTTTTATTCATAAAAAACAGCATCAAAAATAGAAAAATTCAGCTTTTGGATACGAACAAAATTCGTAGAAAATTGAGTCACTTGTCCTGGTATACGAAAAGCTACGAGTATGTGTGAAAAAAAGTCATGGTTAAATGCTTTTCTCTCTCTTTAAAGAATGGGATGTATTGATTCAAAAAATTTGGTAATTATCTGTCTAAAATATTTATTTTTTATTTTTTATTTTTACATTCTCGATAGAGAAGGTATTATATTTGTTTAAAATTTGAACCTCCGTCCCCTTCCCCTCTTTCGGCCAATTTTTACGTTTTGAGAACCCCTGAATCCGAAGGGGGCCGTTCATTTTTCGGAACAGTAAAAATTAAGAAAGGTAAAATTTCAGAATTGGTTATAATACATAATGGTAAAACTTAGGAATAGCAAAAAGTAGGAAAGAGCAATAAGTCGGAAATCCAA
>NC_046662.1:72879070-72882151 GCF_010883055.1 Belonocnema kinseyi | reverse complement strand
AAAATGACTATATCTTGAAATCAGATCACTCTCAGGAAAAATCCTTTTAAGGGGTTATGAGACCTAGTTAGATGAATAAAATAAAACATATTTGAGGCCAATATGTAGATGGCCCAAAAACTGGCCTTATTGACCCTCCTCTTTTAGAACCAAAAATGGAAACATTCAATTTTCAGTGAAAATAATAATTAATCTTGAACATAAAATGAATTTTCAACAAAAAGCGTAATAGTTGATATTTGTACGAAAAAATATTTGAATTTTCAATGAAAAATCGTTGCTTTAAACCAAAGAATAAGAATTTTTCATAAAATAGTGAAATCCTCAACCAATATAGAATTATTTTCAAATCAAACAGAGAAATTTTCTACAAATAGTTCAATAATATATTTGTCTTGTGCTTCGCGCTTGATCATGTATTTACCTCGCGCTACGCGCTCGTTGTTTTTATTTCCCCCGTATTTGTTCACAGACTTTTTAAAATTAAAGGTCAAAGTATCGACAATTATTATAACAAATATATATTATATTTATTTCTGTTTGCCTCTTATTTTGCGCTAATGTTTATTCTTAGCTACACTGAAAAATCTCTCATTCCAATAAATGTATATCATTACAATTCATAATACGCATTGGTATTAAAACAAAAGCATTTCCACTGTCTTATTTTTATAATTAAAAGAAGCACACATCATGTAAAAAAAATTATTAAACATTTTATTCCAACTCGCTTCGTTTTTTCAAAAATTTAATTTGTTTATTTTAATTGCCATTTTTTACAATTGAAACAACAACTACGCAACCTATCAAACCCTCGCAACATGAGTTATCGGCGGGAAATCCCATTTATCTCGCAGGATATCATGGAAATATCCCAGGACATCCTGGGGATATCGCAAATAATATCGTACAAGGCGGAAATCTCGATAACCCTGATACATCCCAAGGATATCTCAGAATATCCTCAGGATATCCCAATAATGTCCCAATTTTATGTGTCAAGGATATTATCAAGATATCCCAATTCTATAATTTAGCATATTAATGGGAATTCAAATATATCTAGTGCCAATTATATGTATGTTCAATCGTATCAATGAATTTAGAAATAATTAAACGATATTATGTATTTTCCGGAGATTTTATACAAAGTACAACATTATAAAATACAATAAAGAGTCCCCTCTAAAGTCACTTTCGGGTAAATTCCATCATGGCTGTCAGTGTGCGAAAATTGTCGCGCAGTAATAAGTGACACTTTAACAAAAGTCAACAATTTCTCGAATATTCCTGCCAAATTATAATCAATTGTCATTTTTCGTATACCGACCAACGCTGTACATATTAGTTTCCTTTTTTTATCATAAAAACTGATTTTGAAAGAAACCGTATATCCAAGGTTTGTACAAAGTGGTTTTTTGTCAAACTGATGTTTGTGAATCTTAATGTTTTAAGGCATTCTACATATTGTAATAAATATTCATTTTAGAAATATTGAATTGCATTACTAAAATTGTGTATAACCTACACAGGAAATTGAGTGTAATCATACGGGGCGGAAATATCGATATCTTTGGAATATGCCACGGATATCACGGGGGGTGTTTGGGACATTTTTCAGGATATCCCATATCCTGCCGAGATATTCTAGGGATATAAAAAGGATATCATTTTGTCCGAAATTTGACCTCACAGTTTTTCAACGGATTTCCATGTTTCGAGACCCCCTGAATCCGAAAATCAAGTTTTTACGATGGCGTCTGTCTGTTCTAAAAGAAAGGACAAGTTCGTTACCCAGTCATTTTTGATAAAAATTCAAAAAGTGAGCACATTTTGAAAATTTTTGAGACCACTTTTTTCTGAATATGAAAATTCTATGTACGGTTTGCTTATAGTATTCAAAAGGTCAACAAATTTATCCTAATTACTTTTTTTGATAAAAAGAAAATTCTCAGAGTTATAGCATGTTCAAAATTTTTTTAATCAACCGATATTCCAAATTTTAGGCCAAGCCACGCTAGATATAAAAAAAAGTCAAGAGAAGAAAAACATTGCTTTTTAAAAGCCCTATAAGACTATTATAACAAATTTTTGGATTTTCTCGGGAAATCGAAAATTCTAATTTTTATTGCACAAAAAATAATGAAAAATAAAAAATTCCATTTTGTAATTAAACTATGTAGGATACGAACAAAGGTGAATCAACAAACATTTTCATTCCAAAAAGGATCTCTAATTTCGTTAAGAATCACTTGTTGATAGGACGCGCTCTTTTTTTTATTCTTGAAGAATAACATTGAAAATAGAAAATAAATAAAATAAAAAATTTGTGGAAAAATAACGAAAGTTACGAAAAAGAAAAAGATTTAACAAAACCTGTTTACGAATGTTCTTATGATAATCTTATAGGGCATTCGAAAACCATTATTTTTCTTCTCGACTTTTTGTCATATCGTACTTTATTTGGCCTAAAATGACAGACTAACAGACATATGGGCAGACACATCCGTAAAAACCTGTTTTTCGGATTGGGACCCGTTCATTTTTCGGAACTGATAAAATTTAAGCAAGGTAAAATTTCAGAATGGGTTATAATACATAATGATAAAACTTAGGAATACCAAAAATTCGGAAAAAGGAAGAAATCAGAAATCCAAAACTCTGAATAGTATTTATTCGGAAACCAAAGAAGCGGAATGGGTAAAAATTCGGAAACGTTAAAATTAGGAAGGTGAACAATTAGAAATAAGTAAAAATACGGAGAGGAAAAGTTCGGAAAGTAGAAAAATTCGGAATAGTAAATAAATGTTGCTATTAGCATGTCTATAGTTTTTTTTATTTATGGTAGCATACAAATATTTATCACAGTAAATTTAAATAGCATATCGTAATAAATTTATGATATCCGTCATTTTAAAATTTCCACGAAAAAATAATTATTTTCTATCATTATATAATTTAAGAACAATTTGCAACGTGCAACATAAATTTATTATGATATGACATTTAAATTCACTGTGATAAACATTTGTTTGCTACCATAAATAAGCAATTATACACCTGCTAATAGGTATATTTATT
>NC_046662.1:72867867-72878970 GCF_010883055.1 Belonocnema kinseyi | reverse complement strand
GGGGGGGGCTCGCTTTTTATTGTAAATTCAAAGATATAGGCCTAAAATAAACGGCCAGATACTAACTTCCATATATCACAACGCTGCTGAAGGTTGGTGACCTCAGCATGAAAACAAAAACACAAACCCAAGACGACTCTCTCGGTTCCAGTTCTACTTCCCCACTCTTCCAATGATTTCGACTCAGAAAATAAACTTATTGCATAAAGGTCTTAGTTGGGCGTATAATCTAAACAATGAATAATACAAACTACAAAATAGCCTCGGAAAGGACTGGATCTTTTAATGGCAAAAGGCATGCACACGGAAAATCTAAAGGTCATGTTTCAGGCGACGAATGGAGACTGGGTGTTTGGAATGCTAGGGGAGTAAATGATCTCAAGGTAAAAGAATTGCGTGAACCTATGGACGTGAAGAAACTAGATATTCTATGCGTGCCCGAAACAAAGAAAAAGGGATGCGAAACTAAAGACATAAAAAAAGGCGAGTTGAAAGGCGGATTTGAAATATGGTCAGGAGTAGACTGTGAATTACATGGTAAACAAGGAGTAGGTCTCATTTTGAATGAAAGAGCAAAGCAGCATCTCGGAGACCATGGCTTCGTGTCTCCCAGACTGCTGTGGGCTAGAATGCAAGTAGAAATCAGAAGACTATTTATTATAGCATCCTACGCGCCGGTTGATAGTGATCCTAGAGAAGTAAAAGACGCCTTCTGGGACACTTTAAATGACACAATAAACATCTGCGAACATGGGGAAAGAATAATTCTACTAGGAGACATGAACGGTTGGGTGGGCATCCAAAATCAGGCTACAGAAAGAGTATTAGGTAATTTTGGGGATCCAAGAACAAACTATAACGGAGATAAATCAGTTGGTCTATGCTTAGAAAGGGGTCTGTTTATTACAAATACTTGGTTTAGGCGTAAAATGATCCACATGTACACCTGGTCTAAAGGAAATAGCCGCAGTATAATTGACTTTGTTGTTGCGAATGAAAGACTTAGAGAGTTATTCAAAGATACAAGAAGAATTCTTTATTTAAATTATTTCTGAATTGGAAGAGGGAATTCTTTTAATTTTCAAGATGCCCATTGGATTGAAAAGGAGGAAATTTTAATTTGTATTTTTTTTCTGAATTAGAAGATGGTTTATTTTTATGATTTTTATAAAGTTGGAACAAACTAGGTTCAGAATATTTAAAAAAATTGGAATGTGCCATTTTTTATTTTTTACATTGTTATCGAGTTGACGAGAAGAAAATTTTGGTTTTCAACATTTTATGAATTAGAAGAAGGATAATTTCTTATTTTTTAAATTTTGGTTATGTAGAAAGAGATAACATTAGCGATTAAAATTTTTTCTGAATTGCAAAATGCCCTATTCTGTTATTATCATTTTTATGGGTTTGGAGGGATGAAGTTTTGTTACTCTACTATTATTTCTCATTGGAAGATGCCATTTTTTATTTTTTGCATTTTTATTGAGTTTAAAGAAATAATTTCTTATTGGAAGCTTTTTCTGAATTGCAAGAGGGATACCTTTTATTTTAAAGATTTTCTTTGACTTGGAAGGAAGAAAATGTAGGTTTTAAATTCGTTCTGAATTGGAAGATGGGCATTTTTCGTTTTTAAGTTTTTTATTAAGCTGAAAGGGATGACATTTTGGTTTTCATTTTTTCTTTAATTGGAAGAGGAAATTTTTTATTTTCAAGATTTTTATCGAGTTAGAACTCTCTTTCGTTTTGATCAACCTTAGTACACATCTTTTAATGATTCAAAAATTCTGTGTGCAGTTGTTCATAGTACTTGAAAAGAAAAATCTTACTTTTCGATAGCCCTACAAGATTATCATATCAACTTTTTGAATTTTTTCTAAAAATTCAAATTTTGACCGCACAAAAACGAATAAAAAATAAAAAAATTGCATTTTTCGGTCAACTTTTGCAAGATAGGAAAAAAAATAATATGACAAACATTGTGCACCCAAAAAATATCTACAAATTTGTTATTATTCACTTTTTATAGGACACGTCGTTTTTGTTTTAATTATAAAAAACATTGAAAATACAAAAATTAAATTTTTCAACACACGACACAAGCTAAACTAAAATAAATAGATAACATTTTTTCACCGAAGGTAGAGAAAAAAAGTTTTTATTAATGGTTTTTTTACATTCTCATCAGACAAGGTATTAGATGTGTAAAATTTGACAACCCCTCCCCCACCCCAGTTTTTGTGAAATGTCCACGTTTTGATAACTCCTAAATCCGAAAAATAGGTTTTTACGAATGTGTCTGTCGGTCTGTCTGTATGTATTTATGCCTGTCTGTCTGTCAGCACGATAACTTTTGACAAAATAATTCTATTAGATTGGCCTCTGGTATACGCTTTTAGTGTCCTAAACTAAAGGTCTAGTTCGTTAGCCGGCCGTTTTGGATACAAATTCAAAAAGTGAGCGCCTTTTGAATATTTTTCAGGCCATTTTTTCAAAATTCAAGAATTCTTTGTACGGTTATTCATAGTATTTAAAAAGTCGAATAATTTATCTAATGACTTTTTTCAACAAATTTAAAGGGGCCAATGAAACTTGGTCTGTTTTAATACCAATGCAAGTTATGAATTATAATAATATACATTTATGGGAATCATATAAAATTGCAGGGATAAACTCGAGTGCGAAGCACGAGATACATGATGAGAGTGTTTTCGTTAAAGCCGAAGGAGCTTTAACAAAAGAGAATTCATAATCACCAAATTACTATTGTCGATACTTTCACCTTTAGTTTTTAAAAGTCTATGCAGCAAGATTGAGCGCGCAGCGCGAGAACCAACAGTGGTGCGCCTTGGGCGCGCTCAAATGTGCGAGCCGCGCGCAGCGCGCGATTAGAATGTGCCCGCGAAGGGGGAAGTTTTTTTTTTTGAAATTGTATCGAGTTGTGAAAATTTTGGTTTTTCAAGTTTTTCTAAACAGGAAGAGAAGTTCCTTTGGTTTCAAACATTTTTGTTCAGTTGGAAGGGAGGAAATTTTGGGTTTTAATTGTTTTTCTTAATTGTAAGAGGCAAATTTTTTCTTTTTAATATTTTTTTCGTGAACGGGGAGAAAAGTTGGTATTTTTAACATTCAGATGACAAGTGGAACTTTTTTAAAATTTTGTACTGAACTGGGAGACCAAATAAATAATTAAACATCAAAATTTAATAACTCCATAATACAGCGTTATTTAAAACTGATCACATGCAATTAAAAACTATTCAAAATCGAACATTTTTATATTTGAATCAAGCTTTTACAGGGCGGGCAAAAAACTTAATTTTCAACATTACCTCGCCAATTTTTTATTTTTGCTGACCGTTAATATTTAAAAAACGCAATTCTAATCTTGTAAAATTGTTAATATAGAGTTTTTTATAACAGGAATAAAACCATTTTTAATATAAAATTGATTATTCCTAGGGCTGCTATAGTAGAATTTAGGTGAAATAAGTTAAAGGGTGACTTATAGAGGATGATTTGTTATGGGCAGAAATGAAGATGTAGTATAAGTTAAGGAAAATAGCGGAAGAGGAAAGAAAAAAAGAGAAGAACAACATGCGTTAAGCATGGGAGTATACAGATAGACGGAGAATGGTGGGATTGGGATGAGGTACAGGGAAACTAGAAGAGGAACGAACGGGAGATAGGTAAATAAGAAATCGTAAAAAGGAAAAAGAGACGAGAAACGAAAGTAGGGAAGAATGAAAGATATGTTACTGGAATATAGCAGGATTAGAGAGAAAGGATAGGGAGTTTATCAGAAATTTCACACAATGGGATATAATCATGATGATGGAGACGTGGCTAGATGAAAAAGGATGGGAAACAGTAAGGGGAAGGTTACCAAGAGGTTATAAAAGGCAAGTGCAAAATGCAAAGAGGAAGAATAAAAAGGGCAGAGCAATGGAAGGAATTGTGATGGGAGGAAGGAATGAATGTATCACAGGGAAAGATTAAAAAGAGAGGAAAGAACAAATAGAAGGATTAATAGTAGAAGAAGTAAACATAGGAGAAGAGAAGTGGAAGGTAGGGGGGGTTTATGTGAACGTTGATATGCAGGAGAAAGCAGAGGAGATGAAAAAAATGATTTAAGAAAATAAAGAAGAGATAAGGTTGATAATAGGTGGGGCTTTCAATGAGAGAACATGAGACAGAGGAGGAAGGCAATGGGGAGACGAGACGGAAGAAAATACAAAGATAATGTACTAAATGGGGAGAGAAAAAAGTTGTTGAAGAGCGTGGAGGAGTTAGGATGGTTTATATTGAACGGAAATGTAGAGGGAGATGAGAAAGGAGAATATACACGCTCAGGAGGTGAAAGGCAAACGGTAATCGATTATGTGATAGTGGATGATCAGGTAAGAGAGAAGGTCAAGAAATTAGAGGTAGGTGATTATATTGATTCGGATTACTTTCTCTTAATAGTGTTATTAGAGGGACAAAAAAGTAATAGCAATATGAATAAAAGGGGCGAAAAGGTAAAAAGTGTAGGAAAAGGTGATTGGTCAAGTGGCTATTTAATACGCTGGTATGGCCGGTATTAGGTTATGAAGCAGAGATATGGGAATGGGAAGAAAGGAAATATATTGAGAGTTTACAAGAAAAATATATAAGGTGGACACTAGGGGCAAACTGGAAGACGCCAGGCTACGAGGTCTGTTAAAAAAATACGCGGACTGTTTGAATTTCGCGGCTCTAGTTGGTTTCAGGAGAATCCGCTTGGTGTCGCTAAGTTCGTACAGGTCAGCTGTTTAAATCGCGGTATTCCAGTCGCAGATATCTTTATTTGTTGATAAGCTACACGGTTTTAAGTAAAGAGTGTTTTTTTTTGTATGTCGGATTGTAAAATGGACAGACTGAAAGAGCAACGAATTGCTGTGAAATTTTGTGTGAAACTCGGGAAATCTGCAACTGAAACATTTGCCATGCTCAACACGGCCTACGGTGATGTTGCCATGAAGCGTACTGCATGTTTCAAGTGGCATGAACGTTTCAAGGGTGACCGACAGTCGATTGACGATGATGAGCGTCCTGGGCGTCCTTCAACGTCAACTGTCTACCCACACGTTGATAAAATCAACACCCTGGTGCGCGAAAATCGACGTCTAACCATTAGGGAGCTTGCCGAAGAGTGTAGGATATCAGTTGGATCTTGTTAAGAGATTTTGACCGAAAAATTGAAGATGCACCGCGTCACTGCGAAATTTATGCCACGCTCCAGATCACTCAGCACTCAGAACTCGTGAGTTTTTGGCCAAACATTCGATTACTGTTCTTCCCCATCCCTCATACTCACCTGACCTTGCTCCTTGTGACTTTTTCTTGTTCCCAAAACTAAAAAAAACTCTCCAAGGAAGAAGATTTGAGACGATTTCGGAGATTAAGGCAAATGCGACGAAGGAGCTTAAAGCTATCACAAAAGAAGTGTACCAGGACGGAGAAAGTATTTTGAAGGAGACCCAGACGTGTAACTTCCAAATAAAGTACTTTTTTTATGACCTCAATCCACGTATTTTTTGAACAGACCTCGTATAGGGTAAGAAAAGAATCGCAAAAGGATAAGTTGAGTATCAGAGCGGGAAAGAGGGCATGGAAATTTGAGACAAAGCTGAGGGAGAGAAAGGGAGAGGAGTTGATGAGAAAGCGTTTAACAGAGGTAGAAGAGAGGAGAGGGAGGGCAATCAAATTAACGAGATTGGAAGAAGAAAGGAGGGAGTTCTTTAATGCTAGGGAACTAGAAGACGGGACTGGAGTAATCTATGAAGAATTGGGAAAAAAGAGAGGGAAAGACAATTAATAGAAAGGTGGGGGATGATTGAGGAATCAAAATACAATAAATGGTATAAGATGATAACAAAGGAAGGAGTACCAAAGTATTTAGAAAAGGGATGGGGAGAGAAAAGGTGGACCCGAATAACAAGATTTAAATTAGGAAGCGAGGTAAGGGAGGGGACGAAATTGTGACAAAGAAGAGAACAAAAAGTGTAGAATATGTGAATGGGAGGAGGAAACATGGGAGCATGTATGGGAAGTATGTAGGAGAGGAACGGAAGATAAAGGAAACTGGTGAGAGAATGTGGTTAAGATTCTAGAAGAGGATGGATCAGGAGAAGAATGGATGAAGGACTTGGAGGGTGGTAGAGGAGCGAAAAAGAGAGATTGAAAGAATGCATGTGAAAATAGGCAAATGGAGGTATCAAAAAGTAAAAGACAAAGGAAACGGAAGTCGCTTAGATTAGAAGCGTTAGAAGCATTAGAAGATTGCTCGCTCACTCGTTTGCTATTAAGTCCTAAATTGCGCTATCACAGGAAATATAGATAAGGAACTAGATATAAGACTTCATGTAAATAGTTGTAAATAATTGTATACATAGTAAGGATAAGATTGTAAAAAAAATATATATGAGCGGAAAGATTGTAAGGAATGGAAGTCATGTAAGCCCTTCGGGGACACATTATGTATAAAGAAGAAGTGAAAAAGTGACCAATTTAAACCAAAAAAACTAACAAAAGTGACTCAATTTCTAACATAAAAGGGAGTAAAAGTGACTAATGTGCATCGATAATGTGACTAACGTTTATTTCAATTAAAAATAATTCGATTCATCAGCCTTCCCAACAATTCAAGTTAAATTCAATACGACCTAAATGCGTTAAAAGAAAATGGAAAAAAAGAAGAACAATTCCATTGATTTCATCGAAATTGGGGTGAATTTATAGATATTTAAAGGAAAGGAGGAAAATTGAGTAAAATTCAGAAAAAATCCAGAGGATTAAAAAATTAGATAAATTGAAGACAATTAAACAATATGAAATAATGCATTTACTTGAGCAAATTTGAAAACAGTTAAAAAATGCAAGGAGATGCAACAGGAGTTGATAAAGTGCTTAAGAATTGAAGTTGATTTAAAAAGACTTCTAGGTGAATTATACCAATTTTTTCAAAAATTAAAAAAAAAATCCATTGAATTAAGTAGAATCAAGTACATTTAGAATAATTCAAGTGAATTAAAACATTCAAACCATTCTTTCTACAGTTTCCATCTGGGCACGCTGCCATTTACTTTATCTTGATACACTTCTTTCTGTAGTCGTTCATTTGGCATTCTCTCAATATGCCCGAACCATCTTAACCGATTTCTTTCCCATGTGTCTACTAACGTCTCTTCTGCACCACATTCTTTGAGAATAATACCTAGTAAATAAGCTACCAAGGTATACGAACTTCTCAAGTTGTTCAATTCTCTCATCGTTTAATACAATATTGCATAGTGTTTTCTCACTCTTTCCTTTGAACACCATAGTTTTTGTTTTATTTGCGTTAATTTTGGGACCCATGCTCTTCATGCTTGCATTCAGTTTATTCAACATTCTTTGTAAGTCTTCGATTGACTCTGCCATAACAATATTATCATCTGCGAACACTTTTAGGAGCCATCCATTGACTCTATACTCTTTCAAGGCTTCCCAAAGTTTACTTCTATCTACCTTGTCAAAGGCTTTTTCTAGGTCAAGAAATGCACAGAAAACTTTTTTTCCTACTCTCAAACTTTTTTCTGTAATTTGCCTTAAGCTAAATATTTGATCCGTATATGACCTTCCTGGCATAAACCCACTTTAGACTTCCCAAATATTTGCTTTTGTTAATTTAAATACCTTACGAATAAGTATTTTTGAGTATATTTTACTTATGGTACTTAATAAGCTAATCCCTCTGTAATTATTGCAGTCGCTTTTATCTTCCTTTCTTTTGTATATTAGTACGATAATCGCTTTTTTCTAATCGTCTGGGACGACTCTCAT
The DNA here is from genome assembly GCF_010883055.1 of Belonocnema kinseyi. NCBI lineage: Eukaryota > Metazoa > Arthropoda > Insecta > Hymenoptera > Cynipidae > Belonocnema > Belonocnema kinseyi. The sequence goes on along the minus strand of NC_046662.1, from coordinate 72,871,131 downwards.
CACAAAACATAAATTTATCAAATCGCACAGCCTTACCGTTTTTCAAGTTCTTAATTATATCCCTAACCTCAGTGAAACAGACTTTTTCAACTGAGTTTTCTAACGCATCGTGTTGAACATCGTGGTTGTGGTGTCCTATAGCTTCATCTCCGAATTGTCCCCTAAAATAGTCTCTGAAAGCCTCTAGTATTCCATTTGCATCATATAGCATTTCCACATTACTATTTCTCATGTTGACAAATTCTGTACTTTTGTTTACCTTCATTTTTTTATAAAGCTGTTTCTTGCTTCCTTCAAAGTCGTTTTGTATTTTCTTCTTTTCTTCTTTTTCAATTTTATCTTTATGTTCCTTAATAAATCGTTTGAGTATTCTATTTTTGTGCCTGTAACCATTTATACGTCTATTTCTTTCCTCATTGCTAAGACCTGCGATGTTTAAAGTTCTCCTGTACGCTTCTCTCTTTGCTTTTTGGGCAGGCTTAATTTCATCATTCAAACACGCATTACCGGACATTCTTCCTACAACCGCGGTACCACATACTTCGATCGCACATCTAACAATGATATCCCGTAACTTTGTCCAGGCGGCCTGTATATCTTTGTTTTTTATACGGTCCTCCCATGTTCCCCTATCTATACTTTCGATTATCTTATTTTGGAAATCTATTCGCACATCCGGTTTCTGTAGGTTCTCAATTTTTATTCGCGATTGTTTTGTTTTCTTGGTTCTCTTTTTTCTCCATACCCGATCTAAGTTTATTTTGTAGATCAGAAGGTAATAATCAGTATTGCATTCAGAACCCCTCATAACCCTTGTCTTTCACCAGCTCTCTTAGTCTTTCATCCGCAACAACGCAGTCAATTATACTGTGGCTATTTCCTTTTGAACAGGTGTACATGTGGATCATTTTATCCATAAGTCAAGTATTTGTAATGAACAGACCCCTTTCAAACATAAGCCAACTAATTTATCTCGGTTATTGTTTGTTCTTGAATCTCCAAAATTACCTAATACATTTTCTGTATCCTGATTTTGGATCCCTACCCATCCATTCATATCTCCTAGCAGAATTATTTTTTCATCACGATCGCAAATATTTATTGCGTCATTTAAAGTGTCCCAGAAGCCAAACACCCAGTCTCCATTCGTCGCTTGACCAGACCCTAAAATCTTAAAAAATAATAAAAAGCTTTTTAATACTTTGAAAATTTGTAAAATCCTTTAAAATCAATCAATGCTTGTGACTAAATTCCTTAAAATACATGAAAATACATGAAATCTTAAAAGTCCCTGGGAAACTTGTAAAATCTCCCGGAAGATTTTAAAATATCTTAAAACCTTATAGGTCCTTTAAAATCGTTACATATTTTCAGAAATTCTTCAAAACCTTTAAATCCTTTAATATTATTCAAATCTTTGGAAATTCCTAGAAAATTTCTATTAATCTTTTGAAAATGCCTTGGTGTCTTCAAAAATACCAAAAAATATTTTAAATCCTTTGAAAGCTTTTAAAATCTCTTGGAATTTTTTAAAGCTCCTAAAAATGCCTCGGAAGATTGAAAATGACCCAAAAATCTTTCAAATCCTTTGGAGTGCCTTTAAGGTATCGAAATGTATTAGAAATATTGAATAAAAATAAAAAAATAAAAATAAAATAATATTATAAAATTTAAACTCCTTGATCCCCGATAGCATAACAAAGTTAGAACAGAGTGAGTCACGCTTATTCCGAAAAGGATGTGGCTTAATAGTATAATTGTAATAACAATAAAAATAATAAATTTATCACAAATCAAGACTTTCAACATTTTTATCTAAAGAGATATGGATTTAGTATAATTTATCAAGGATCATACATTCTCTATATTGCATCAAAATCCACGGATACATTACATCGGATGCGAACATTGTGTTCATACTTGAACATTGTGCATAAATCACTGTGCAATACTCTGAATCATGCACACTCTGTACATATAAATAACTCAGATAATGCGGTCAACATATACCACTTAAGTGAGAATCAGCCTGTGTCAACGAGTTACAAAATTCTCTTTCGGGATTAGAGGTACTTAAAAATATAATTTATGCGATATTTACGTTTATGAAGACACCTGTGATAAATGCAATAAAAAGTGTAATCTGCTATTCTTGATGCACCTCAAGATTAATACTGAAAGATTGGTTAAGAGATGATTTATTTGTTTTATAAATATTCATAATTTTTCAATTTTCACAATATACCTTCACTCTTTTCTACTGTCCATTAAATAATTATTTTCAACCTAAGTTTTAAGAACTTCAAACTTTTATATTTAAGTTTATATTATGGGATTTTCATTAGTTAAAAAAAAGTATAAAGCGAAATTAAATTATGATCCACTTATGAATACATTTTTAGAAATTAAAAAAATATTGAACTCAAAGAGTAAAAGACAACAAAATTGTGATTGAAGTTCGCAATTAAAAAATTGTTTTCTGCTTCGATTTCTATTTATGATAACCAATGACTATTTTTTTAATTTCCCACTACGGATTCATTAAGCAAATAAGCCAAACTTATTAAATGTGCAAAAACTGTTTAAAATTGGGCTATTTTTTTGAAAAATACAAAGGTGGTCATCGATGTCTTTTCTTTTTTGATATTGTATAGTGTTTGGGGTACTAAATAATGTGGTCAGAGGGTGTTACCAAATTTTTATTATTAGACAGATATTAATATTTGAAAATTGAAACATATAAACATAACTTGTTTAAAAGTTTAATTATGGACCAAAGTTCTAAGAATGTTCCATATTATTTGTAGCGAAATTTGTGCATGTGCTGATGCAAATTCTGTGGGACCAAAGTACCAAAAAAGTCACACTTAATTTTATTTAAAAACATTTTAGCGTTCTAAGGAAAACGTACCGAAAAAGTCCCTTTCATTTTTTTATTTTTATTTCGAGCAAGACTTTTTTCATGACAAGAGTACCAGAAAGTTCCGTTTGCTTCTTTAGAAAGTTTTACAAATTCGAGACGTGCTGATGAAATTCATGCTACAAGAACTTATTTTTATCCTAAGAATGTCTGACTAAGAAAAAATACTTTACCGGCACTTTTGTCCTAAGAAGTTCTGCACATAAGAATTAAGTGAAACTTTTACAGTACTATATTCCCAAAAATACGAGGGTAGTTCAATAAGTCCTTAGAATGACCAACAGCTGGCGCGCGAATCGCTCCAAATCATCTGTTTTCAGTCAGCACCACTCCCGACTAGATAT
>NC_046662.1:72860524-72867767 GCF_010883055.1 Belonocnema kinseyi | reverse complement strand
AGAGCTCCAAGGAGATTATGTTGAAAAATAAAAAAAAATGTACCCAAAAAAAATTGTTTTTATACTTCATTCTAAGGACTTATTGAACTACCCTCGTACCTTGGTCAAATGGGATATATTTTTTACTTTTTGGTCCTTATTTCTATTTTCGCAGTACTGTCTTATACCTAATATTTTAGCGGGACATTCTCCGGAATCCAAAATATGATCTCAATGGGACTTTTTTACTCGGGAAAAATAATTCTTTACAAATGTATGTAGAAATTGTTAAAATTGAAGAAATTAAAAAAATTAAAAAAGAATATTTTTTATTTTGTTCATTCAATAAAAAATTATTTATTACTTTTTACGCAAGGAATACCGTGAAAGTAAAAAATATATATATTCAATGCTTAAAATGTCCTTCAAGTAATCACGAAGTATCGAAATGTGTCTTTTGATACTTTTGAACAAAAATTCTCAAAGCCTTTCAGTCGCGAAAAAGTAGGTAAGGTGAAGACTCTAGTAAGTGACATGCGACCAGTGAGTGATATCTCGGATTAATGTCTTTATTTATTAAAAAGTTTATTTGAAATAAAAATGTAAATGAAGTCTTCGTAAAAAGTAGCATGCTTAAATATTAAATTGCACATACAATTGTTCAGGGAACAATTTTTAAAGCAGTTTAATAATTGTGTCACTAACGCCTCCACTCGTATGAAGCACAGAAAACATCAATATAAGCAATGCAGACATTGCTGCCATCATGCTTTTATTATTAAAAAACAACTACCTTATTTATACTTACAAAAAAACTCGCGATTAAAGCATCTCCAACAATGAGAAGCTAAATCTTGAACTATTGAAAGCTAATACCCGTGCAGAAATCTCGGTCTCGCCCCGATCGGGGCCAGACCAGCCCAGGTCGGGTCCCGATCGGGAATCCTGGTCAGGGCCAGGCCGCGCATGAAACACACGCCCAGGTCGGGGCCAGGTCGGGACATCTGACTGGGAAACCCGATCGGTGTCCGATCGGTACACGATGAGTCTCATTATTATCCATTCATGAATTTCACAAATGGAGTTTTAATATAAGTAAACACGAAACTATCGAATAGTCCTCTCCTTTCGAAGGCCACCTTAATATTTTGAATTTTAAAATTAAGTTATTTTAAGTTAAAATTAACGTACTACAGGTACGAAAAGAAAAGGTTTCAGAATACAAAATTGACTTATGACGAATGCGACGCATGCGCAGTTGAGTAACTAGTTCTTGCTGGAATGTTATGAAAATTTGTCCCTAATGTATTTCTGTATTAAATTTATTATTAATACAGAATCAAAGTATCAATAACATAATCGATTGTATCACACATTTTACTATTATAATTTAAAAACATTACAATTTTGTGCATACTGCAATTCATTTCTTGTCAATAGATTTGATGATTCTAACTCGACATTAAATCGAAAAACCTTGAGTTCTTTAATAATAATTGAAAACAAAAGAACTTAATCAATTTCATCATATAATAATATTTGACTCATTTGATGGTAAATATACTAATTTTACGTCAAAAATTTAATTAATTATTAATTTATTTGAGGTTAGGTTTCACTGAGCCCGCAGAGTGTAATTACTTCCTCGCACAGGTTTCGAGGTCTACTGACTGGTGTTTGGTGCCTCTGAACACGTGGCTTACTCGCCTTATGCATTTATAAACATTGCGAGAATATTTTAAACGAGTATTATGTATACAAATTTCACTGCACTACCAGAAAGAAAAAAGCAGCACTAGTTCTTCGAGATCATGGAGATGGCGTTTCAGTAGGAAATCGGTCTGGCCCGGTCGGGCCCAGGTATGGGCCACACGGTTCTACCGTACAGGGCCAGATCGGGAAATCCGATCGGGGCCAGATCGGTATTACGTTTGAAATTGGGCGATTTCTGCACGGGTAGTGTCACTAACTGGGGTCTTCACCTTATTGTCGAAAATTCAAATGTCGCATTTTTCAAAACTATTTGTAATTGCCTTAACTTTTTCAAAGCAGTGTAAATTGTTTCTAGAAATGTTCAATTACATTGGCAAGCAAACATTAACATTATTTATTTGTTATAAGCAAATTAATGAGCAACATTGCTTTCTTAAGAATCAACTACACTCGGATATTTTATTCCATAACATTTTTATTGAATTATATGTATGTAAAAGTAATATTTATCATTTTTAAATTTGAGTTAGTGTTATTTAATTTAATAAACAAATTAGGTTTTTGGGTGTTATTGAATATAGAGGCTTTCGTTTTTCCATTGTGAAAATACTGATATTTATTATATTTGAAAGAACAAATTCTATATGTTAAAAATGGGCAAATTGTACATTTGTTCATTAAATTTGTTTAAGTTATAAACACTTTTTATCGGAAAATAATTTTATGATGCAAATTCTTATTGACAGGTAATTTTAATCCATTTCATGTAGAACAAGGAGCATATATATTTAATAACATATCAAAAGCTTTGTCGCTGAGGCGCTAAATTAGCCAACCACACAAACAAACTTTGTGTCATCGACGTCCTCAGATAGGCTGCACACAACCTCTTTATTTCTCAAAAAACTCAGAAATCTCATAAACCTCTAAAAATAATAAATAAATATGTTTTTTCAAGTTGTAGAGACCAGGAAGGGAGAGGTGTGTCACGTTACGTTTTGAAAATAAGCTTTTCTAATGAAGAATATAAAGAATATAAAGAAAATTTCCTCTTCTACGTCATTGAAAACAAATAAGCGAGCAAAAGCATGGCTATGCACATAACTGACCAATAAGAATTTAGATTCTTAGAGTTCTAAACTGGAAAGAAAAACGAACTACCTTCTTTTTTTAACTGTAATTTGTTCTTCATTATTACTTTGATAGTATAGTGTATAAATTTGAAATGTAATTTCAAATTAACTTTCGCCTGCAGCATGGATTCTCTGTGATAATTATTGTATAATTAAAAAAATGTTAATTGAAATTTAATTCCAACAAATCAGCAGTGAAAAATTTTCTACTTTATTCATGCAATTTACATTTTAGTTATATCATAAATCCTTTCTTACTTTTAGCTATTGTTCTGAAATAAAGACATATTTAAAAAAAAAATTTTAGGACTAAAAAAACATTACACACACATATTTAAAAAAAAGGGTTTTTAACCTCATAAAAATAATTCTTTTATTTCTGATTTCTCAACTCTGTTTTGAAAAATATTACTCTAATGCGATCTTCATTTTGGTCTTCTCTCAGAATGTAACTTCTTTACTTTATTTCACAAAACATACATTTAGAAAATTTTCACCATGTTTTGTCTCATTTTTATTTCTTTTCGTAAAAATTGAAAATTTGTAATATAAAATTTTATTAAGCCAATTAATTAATTAACATTGTAAAAATTCATGCAAATAAAAATAATTTTTAACATTTTAATAATTTTTAATCAACAAATCTACATTATTGTTACTGTTATATGACTCAATACCTATTATATGTTGCAGCTTTTATCAAACAGTCTTAAATAATAGTATTTTTTTTAAAGTGTGTGTAAAAAATGATTTTTCACTTTTTAAAAATTCTTAATTATTACACCTACATTATTGTTTTTATTATTTTTATTTATTATTCTATTAGTGCCTGAACATTAAATTTGACTTGTAAGACGCGTTAATTTCAAAACATCCGATTTCGCTTTCGCAGCACCAATCAGAATCGGAGTAAGTTGTGACACAACTCTCCCTACTCTCCCTAGAGGAACTCTACTGTGACTCTATACCTGTCATAAGTTTGACAAAAAGGCTAAGGATTTATTCAGCAAATTCATTAATGTTATTTTTTACGATAAATAAAATAACGTTATATTATAACATTTATAGTATTTATAAAATACTGTTAAAATATAGTATTGAATTTTTAGTGAACTAATATTGCGAATTTTATAAAATGCACATCTTTACTTGTTAAGTCCACACCGCCAACAAATATATTAATTAAATATGTTTTTATTGACTCCTTTATTCATAATCGTGATAAAATTAAAATTAATAGATTTACAAGAGAATTAAACAGCCCTTTCTTTAAAATGTATGAGAGGGATGAAGGGTTATGATAACGTCAGTGCTATTTTAACGATTTTAACAAAAAATAATTCTCAATTTTTCTGGAATATTTGATTAAATTGAACATTCAGTTTCTAAAAAATTGACGTTGTGTGTTAAAAAATATGCTTCTACTGCTCTCTACATCATTGAAAAAATATTTAATAATTATTTTTAGTGGTTTGTAACAAATGTGACAATTTTGTGTGTATGGCAAATGTAGCGCCTCTGCGACAGGGCTTTGTACTATTACCCAAAATTTGGTCTCTGTGAAATACACGCCAGCTTGGGGGCCCTGATTAGAAGTAAACAAATTTTTATATTTACTTAACAATATAACTGAGCAATTCCAATTAACAATATCTGTCAAAAAATTGAAAATTGTGCAAAATCCTCTGATCACGTTATCTAGTACCCCAAACACTATAAAATAGCAAAAAAGAAAGAAAATCGATCACCCACTTTTCCCTTTTTAATTTGAATGCCCCAGTTAATAAATATTTTTATTTATTTAATTTGAAAATATAGTACTCATGGAAAGTGGGGGAAATGGTAAAAGGGAAGTAGGGGGAATTAGGGGAAATGAGGATAGGTGAAGTAGGTCAATTAGAGGAAATTAGGAGAGGGGAAGTAGGGTAAATGAGGGGAAGTATGGGAAATTAGTGGAGAAGGGAGGAGACATAGGGGAGGGGGAGTAGGCGGAATTATGATAAAAGAAGAGGGAGCAAGGCAAGTGAGGGAGAATGGGCTAAGAGGAAGCAGGTTAAGTGGGGAGGATTAGGAGAAATTTTGAAAAATGAGGAACCATGGGAAGGGAGGGAAATTAAGTGAGGGGATCTGAAAGAAGTGAAGTGTAATGAATGGGGAGAAATGAGAGTATTAGCTGGGGAAACAAAAAGAGGGGGAAACAGAGGAGGGAAAAGCTAGGGAAATGCTTGCGAAGGGTGAAGGGAATGGAGCGGTGACAGGGAAATGTAGGGGGAGTAGTTCGAAGTAAAGTATGGGAGGAGATCTTAGAACGACTGTATTAAAGTGTTAAAGGCTACAAAACCCAATTGTGCCGGCGGGCGGCGCCTTCTTTGACTATTTTGTTATTCTTAGAGTTTAATTTTTTGTTTTTGTAATTTTTAAGAATTTTGTCATGAAAGTTATATTTTTAGACGTCAAAGAACAATTAAAATTTTGATTTAATCTGCATTAAATTTGGTTTATTTTTATCTAGCTATCTGTGAAAAAAATGAATAAAATTTGAATGTATTGAATAAAATAGATAAAAAGAGGATCAAAGTTATTCTTTTACGAGGTTTCTTTTTCGTTTTCTTTTGTTTTAAAATTCTGTTGTTTCAAGCATCATATAAAGAAAGAAATAGCATAAAAATCCACCTGCAGTAGAAGAATAAGACGCAAGTTAACTTTTCCCATTTTGAAAAGCCATTGTTCCGCTTGCGGCTTTTGACGACTTAATGAAACGAAGAAACTTTTTCCGTCTTTACTTCCAACTTGTGCTCATTCAATACTGTTCGTTATTACACTCTTTCAAGATTCTTATAAACTTCAATTTGAAATTCAACTTGACAAAGATGAATAATAATTTATCCAACTATTCGGTTTCAAGTTTGTAATTTCACCTTCCAGTATCAGATTCTTGGTTGTAACTTTCTAACTTGCAAGAAATTCAAACTGAAATTTCCATGATTAATGTAACAAAATCAGAGTTCATTAACCATTAAATACCTTAATTTCAAGTAAAATATATTTAGGCATTAATAAAATATAAATTTAAGTAAGTCCAGAGAAAAAAATGGGGTTTCTATTCGAATAATTTTTTGTCCCTGAAGAGCTGCAGCAAAAAGGAACCCCTCTTGCTGAAAAGGCAATTAAAACGATGGAGGCTAATTAAAAATTAAAAAAATAGCTCATTTCTTTAGTTTTCCATGAAATACTAGTCAACATTGCTAGAAAATAGTTTGACTTTAGAAATCATCCTGTAATCCCAGAAGTTAAAATTTTTGAAAAATCCAAGTTTAGCCACTATATAATTTTTTTTTTAAATTTTGGACTATTATGATCATTGGATGAGTTCTAAAGTTAAACTTCTGTTTCTAGCAAAGTTTAAAAATATATAATTGAAAAATACAGAAATAAAATATTTTTGGAATGACAAATTGGGGGTAATTCACCAAATACGTAATACGTGGGGGGGGGGGGGGGATGCCAAAGTATCATTATCCATGTTAAGACCAATGAAAAAAGTATCACGCAAGGTAGGGGGGTTAGAAGTTCCTCATTTGAGAAAAAAACTGAAAAAGTTACATAAATTAACCATTCTTGCACATTTTTTCCCATGTTAATCTTATCGGAAACTTCAAATACTTAGTGTATTGGGTATAGCAGCATCACTACGTTCAGGAAACTTATTTTCGAAGAAAAATACCCCCTTCCACCCCCCTCCTTACAGTAACACATAATTTTTCAGGGTGAGAAATAGATTTATTTTGAGCTGCAGTTCATGAATTGTATGCAATTCGAAGTCTTGGGGGCCCGCGATCCATGAAACACATCGAACACCGATAGTTACGCCACTGGATGTGTAAATATTATCCGATATGCATAAAGTTTAGAGAACATTTTATTTTCGGGAATTTGCACCAGAATCCAGAATCGCGAACCAGAAATCAAACCCGAAAGGCAAACGACTTTCAAAAAAATTAAAATAAGGACCACCATAATGGTGAAGGTACCAAGTCGTTTAGGTTTGAACGACGTTCAGGGACCCTTTACTCCTCAAAAAATATTTAATATCCAATATTTTCCATACGTTCCAAGATACCTTTCTATTTTGTGGAACGGAAGGGACAGATGGGAAAGCGGAGACGTAGAAGGAAAAAAGCTGAGGGGATATGGAATGGGGTTTGGTATAAGAATACACAGAGGAAGGGCCGGAAAGGGGTAAGGAAACAACATTGAAATTGGAATGGGAAGAGACTAGGCACGTTCTACTGGAGTGGAAATAACGAGCGGGACAGTCTACCATCTTGGTGTGCTAAACCGGTATTTCGAAGGAAGTGCTGACTGTTCTCCTTCTCTCACTTACTCTCCATGCTTTTGCAGACCAAGAGGGTCGACTC
>NC_046662.1:72858826-72860513 GCF_010883055.1 Belonocnema kinseyi | reverse complement strand
GGGACTAATCCCGGCGCCGAGGTTATAACCCTCCTATTCCTATGTCCATGTGGTACAAGGATAGAACGTGGGAGGATGAGATATATAGATAGAGTGTGAGGGGTACAGTGAAAGTCTTGCCCACTTCTTTATACCTCTATATCTGTGTGCATCTCAACATTTCCTTACTCCCCTTAACCCTATATAACTCCCCCTCCCCTCCACTCCTGATTTATATCCCTTGACACTTGACCCCTCATACTCTATGTATATACCCCACCCTCCCAAGTTTTATCCTTGTACCCAAAAGAGATAGGAATATGATGGGTCTAACCACATGCATCCTCATTTGGACAAGAAAAAGGTAAGTAGAGTGAAAGTAAAAAAAGGGGATTTTAGAGGTGACGGGCTAGAGGTATATACAAGAGGGATATGTGTAGATGGTAAGGTGTATAATATAAGGATATAAAAGATAGGCGAGGGGAGGGTGAGCGCTATAGGGTTACAGGAGGGGGAGGGGGAGAGAATAGTGATGGAAATATAGGTATGCGGAAGTGGGTAAAAAGGGGGAAGGTACAAGATAAGGTGATTTTAGTTCTGAGGAGTATGGGTATAGAGGAGAAGGATAGGCGGGAAAGAGATGAAGGTGGGTGAGAGCTATAAGAGTATAGGATTAAAGAAGAGAGGGAGAGGGGTGATAGGTGCCTGGAGGGATATCATGAAGGATACGGGAAAAATGGTGGTAGGGAGAGTGAAAGTACAGAGGTATAGAGTGGAACAAAAACTAATATGGGAAGGGAACGGTATAAAGATAAAGAGAGCTGGTGAGGGGTAAATTACAGTGTGAAATGGGATTGAGGCGTAACGGTAAGGGGAGAAGTATCAGAAGAGGGCGGATTTGGAGGAAAGAGTTTAAAATCCAGCGTGTGTGAATTGGGGTATGTGCTCCGTTTTGGGTTTTTTTGTGGTGGATACAATGCTGAGAATGAGGGGTAATGAGGGGAGTGGAATCGGGTTATGCTAGGTTTTGTTATTCCTTCTATTCCCTTCCTCTACTGTGTGTATTTACGGCGCTGTTGAACAAGTTTTCCGTTTGAAAAATGTCAGAAAGTAATATTTATCATTGCGCAGGCAAAGGGTGAATAATGTTTTACTTTTATGCTACTTTTTGTCCTGCACTAGCAAAAGGGGTTCAATTGACAGGTTCGATATTCAACTTCGAAGAACTTTTTTCAATATACGCAATGGTAAATATAGGAAAACGCGTAGTTGAAAAGTGGGAAAGCAGATGGACATCGATAAATTGCAAGGGTAGCATCGACTCGTTTACGAAAGGTTGTAGCGAATTAAATAAATATTTTGAAAAAAAGGCATTACGTCGTAATTAAAAGCGGTTTCAATTTCAGACCTTTGGCAGAGCTCGTTAGACTAAACTGAACTTTCTTTCACGATTTTGAAAGTATTTTGTTAAAGGAAATTGATATGTTGGATTATTTGGCAACCTGTGAGAAAGTTTCGAAAGTAAACGATTGAAATAAATAACACGTTCACATTATGGCTTCAAAAATGCAATAATTTTAAATTGACGTCATGCAATATTTAAGCGTTTTTGCTGGTTACCATGAAACATTATAAGTCTTTCAAGCTTCAATGAATAAAACATTTATTTATTAACATTTTTAATTTAGTGAAAGTAATGAATTGGGGC
>NC_046662.1:72847603-72858726 GCF_010883055.1 Belonocnema kinseyi | reverse complement strand
AATCGTTAATTTTCAATGTTGGGAAGATTGAACGATATTAAATTAGACAGATTAAGTTTGGAATGTATTTCAATTAAGGCAGAATAAAGGGTTCGATATTGCGAGTCGTCAAAGTTGGAATTTAATTAAAGTTAATTTATAAGCAATTACTATAGTAGCAAAGATGAGTGTAATTAGACTTTGCGAACAAATGTCAAAAATTTGAATCAATTTTTCAAATTAAACAGCCTTTACCTATTAGATTTACATATCTAAATTTCTAAATTGTTGAATCGTAAGAGGGAAATTTTACGTCAATTGTAATTTAGATTCAAACTTTCAAAATTACGGGTCATGTTTCGTTTCTCTAAAATATTATATCAATTCTCGTGTTTGGTTTTCAGGGCACTAGTGATATTTGATATGTCTGCAACTTTTGAGTTCGGGGCGGAATTACAAAAGTTTCGTTTTATTACGGTCAGGTTCCACAAACAAGAAGACGAAGAAATAATATCGTAACGCAAATTGGTCGAAAGGAAAAAACTATAGATAATGAATATGAGAAACAGCGCGATTCCTTTTAAATAAGTTTCTTAATTTTTATTTCATTGAATTTGTTTCTACTTTCAACTGCAAATAAATGTAAAAACAAAAAAACAACAAAAATAGTTTTTCAAGTTAAGCCACTCATTTAAATGTTTAATTTCAGCAAATACGAGTTTTTAAAAAATAAATATTCTAACCTATGTCTTACGACATTTTTTATTATATAACGTCAACAAATTTTTTTACGGAAAAAAGAAAAAAATTTATTATAAAAATAGATTAATTTTTAGGGGTGAGCATTTTGAAAGATATACAATTGCAACTCTTCTTGTACCAAATGCATCCTAATTTTAATAAAATCAAAAGGCTTGGAAAAAGGTTGCAACGTGTTTTTTTTTTCATTTTCTTCGATAAACTTATTTTTAGAGCTCAAGACATAAGAAAAATGAAAATTGACGTTCAAAGTACGTTTTACTATTTTTTTAAAAGGAAAAATGGTAGGAAAATTTGTTTGATGTAACCAAGATTTACAATTTCTTAGAAAAAATGGGGCATACATTTTTGTTGAAAATATATAATTCTAAGGAATGGTATTTTCGGATATAATAAAATTTTACAGTGTATTAAGGGATCCCGATACAAATTTAAAATTTGTTGCAAATGTTTACGACGCGTCCCGGAAGTATTGTTAAAAAAAGTTCAAAAAGTCGTATTTGCGTTGACTGACCCGTTTCATTGAATTTTAGAGCAAAATGTTCACCAGCAAAATTTAACTAGACAAAATTCTAAGAAAGTTCAGAAAAAAAGAGTCTTCTATCTCTCATAGGTGCTGAATGATGACTCTTTAAAGAAACCCAATTTTTTGAAAAAAGAGGCTAAAAAATCAAATTCCGAAGTTTGTATCTGTACTTTGGTATACTTCGCTTGTAAGTGAAGCTACGCTTCATTAGAATGCAGAAAATTTTGCATTAATCTAAAAAACTAATAATCTTCTAACTTTCATAGGTCAAGAGTTACGGTTCTCAAAAGAACCTAATTTTTTGCTATTTTTAGGTAACATTTTTTTAAACATACTTCGTTCCGTGCAGAATGTGGTCTCCTATCATTTATAGTTTATACCGTTAGGAGTTTTCCTGTAAGATATTTATGAAAGGCGAACTATATTAAAAAAAAGTTTTTGGGCCGAAAATAGTAACAACAACAAAAGTTTTTTGAGCTATAAAGGACTGAATAATTTTTCTGCGCTATAACATTTTCTTTATCGTCGTTAACGTAACTTCACCCACAAACAAAGCATTTAAAATAATAAACACGCTTAAATTGCCCTGAAAAATAAGCCAAAAGTGGCCAACTTCGGAAGGTCATAAATTAAGATCTATTGGGGCTCAGATATTGTTTTTTTTTAATTGCTCTAAATTGCATCTACTCTAATTAACTAAAATGCAATGGGGCGGGTAAAGACTATGCAAAGACGATGTTTGAAACCTTTTTGGAAAATAGTTCCGAGTCGCGTCTTAGTAATATTTCTAGCAAATTTGACATTTTCGTAAGAATCCCTGAATAAACTGTTTTAGATTAAGCAGGCTATTTACCTTCTCAATGAGGTAAAAACACCTTTTTGCGTACGAGATGCCTGTACTACTCTAGAATTATAGCTTATGTAATACACCCCATAATCCCATTATCCCATAATAATTTTTCTTTATTCAAACATAAAAGAAAATTGTACATGCTTTAAACGTTGATTTTATCTTTCTCAAGCCTTGACAAAGTTCTAAAAATAAGTTTATCGAAAAAAGAAAAATGTGGTTTCGATTTTATACAAATAAAAAAAACCGGAAATATACCTTAAGTTATAAATATACGTGAGTTCCTATCGCTTGCTGGTACGTCGCTCTTCACTAATATACCGTATGAGCTTATCATTGCTAACATTAAAGTTAAATATGCTGTTATCAGAAGGCATAACAAACTCAAAAAGTAGGTTTTTATCAAGCTTCTGTATTTCTGCCTAGAAAGTGCATAATGTATACAATGAATGATGGGAAAAACTTTTGGTATGCCCATGTGATCACCAATATCGGCATTCCAGAAGAAGGCACAGAACTCCAAAGTATCAATTAAGAAAAAGATCAAAAAATGTTATTTAAAGTTTTTTTTTTAAATTTGAACCAGGCGATATGCTTTAAAAAATGAAAAAGTAGGCACATTTATAAAAGTATTAAATTAAATTGGAAAAACTCATTTTTTTCTTCAAAGAACTTATTTCTTGGCAATGACCTTAAAAATGACATATGTGTGTCTTTTTCATGACTGTATGCTTAAATAGAACCCTGGTTCTCGGAAAAGAAAAGTTAAATTTTCAATTTTATAGTTGAATTTTCAATCAAATAGTAGATTTTTGAATTAAATAGTTGAATTTTCTACTAAAAAAGATCAATTCTCCACATAAAATGTAATGTTTGCATTTTTAACAGAAAAGTTGACATTTCTACCAAAATAGACGAATTAAAAAAAAAAATACTAATTTGAACCAAGATACTCTAAATCCGAATTAGTAAAAATTTTGCTAATGAAAGTATCATTGTGTCTGACTGGTACTCGTATATTAGTAATTTTATCATTTTGTACAAAATGCAATGGTAAAATTTATATTGCTAAATAAATTCGTAAGGGTATTCTGTTAATTAGGTTAGTAATATTAACGTACTAATTCAATGTGTAGCAATGAATTGCTGGGGAAACATAAACAAAAACTTGGATATAATCGAGGATTTAATAGCGGTTTCGGGTATGAGTTGCAGATGACTTCAAAACTGATTCCAGACCGTTCAGGCGTAAACAGTCAGAGTCACATGAGCGATTTCTGTTGGATTTGGAAGCATGACGCAACTTGATGCAACTAACGTGCTAAAGTGCGGCCCTCCTGCTGTTTGTCATGCTTGACGGAGCACCATCTCCCTATCTGCCTCGCGGCTTCTCTCATCCAGAAACCGCTGTGGCATCTATTCCCAGCATAACGAAAATTGGGACTAATTAAATCCAAGTTGCAGTGCGGTTGAATATTTTTTTTACACTTTCGGCTGTTTTCTGAGTTTTAATTATGAAAGTTGAATGCATTTTCAATTTATGTTCTAAGTTTATATTGATATATTAGTAAAAATTTTGTATGAGCAAAAAAATATTAAAAATTCAAACAGTACCAACTTTTTATATTTTCAGAATAGAACACAGCAGTAGTTTTCAAAGTGTAATTCGGTTCACAAAGTTAGGTAAGTGTAAATTCTAATTTATACTAGTATAGTATTCCGATGAATAAAAAAAGTTTTAATAGGTTAGATATAAGAGAAAGGAATTTTATTGAAATAATACAAAAGAAATTCAGGAAAATAAAACAGTGTTCTTAAAAATTCAAAAAGTAAAATTTATATTATTTTATAAAATAGTTAATAGGAAGTAAAATTGCATTTTTTACCACAATTTTAATAATTTGTATAAAGTAAAAAAAATTGTTTTCTCATAAAATGATTGTAAAACTTCTAGGACAAAAACTAATAGATCATTTTTCAACAAAACAATTTAATTTTTAACTGTTGAATTGAATGGCGCTATTAGTTTTTACGCATCTTGCATTCTCAAACAATTAAAAAATTTAAGTTTTGCTTCCAAAAATGGATGATGGAATTTTAGAGAATTTTGGGGCCAATAAAATATGTTTTCAAAAAACTGACATTAACATGGCTTTTTGAAAAAGCGCTTCAAAATACATAAAGTGATACAGTAAAAATCGAATAAACCAGAATTCTGTAACTTAGAATTTTCAACAAGGTGATCGAATTTTCAATAAAAAGGAGATTAAAATTAAACCAAAAACAGTGACATTTTCAACTAAATTGTAGAATATTCAAGCTACAAAGTTGAATGCTTAAGAAAAAAGTTGACTCTTATACCCAAAAAGATGTATTTGTATTAATAAAAAAATCAATTTTCAATCAAGAAGGATGAATTTTCAACCGAATAGATTAACTTTAGAGCTAAGGAGACGAATTTTTAGTAAAATAGTTGAACTTTTATCCAAATAGTGCAATTTTCAACCTAAAAAGATTTATTTTTAACCAAATGGTCGAATTTTTAATAAA
The DNA here is from genome assembly GCF_010883055.1 of Belonocnema kinseyi. Lineage (NCBI taxonomy): Eukaryota > Metazoa > Arthropoda > Insecta > Hymenoptera > Cynipidae > Belonocnema > Belonocnema kinseyi. The sequence goes on along the minus strand of NC_046662.1, from coordinate 72,854,062 downwards.
AAAGCTCAAAGTTTAATAAAAAAAGGTCGAATTTTCAAACAGAAACTTAAATTGTAGTGCCAAAAAGAAGAATTTTTTAGAATACAGTTGAATGTTCAAGAAAAATATGAGTATAAAATAATACTTAAATATGCAACTAAAGATTTGAATTTTTGATCAAATAGTTCAATTTTCTGTTAACATCAATGAATTCTTAACAGACAATGTAATAGTAAAATTTTTAATATAAAAATATGAAATTTCTATCAGAATAAATGAATTTTTAAACAAAAAGACAAATAATTTCAAGTAAGAAGATTAAATTTTTGCCAAGAAGATAAATGACAGTAATTAAATTTGGTTTATTTCTTTAAAAAAATGAATTGTCAACCCGGAAACCAACAAAATTAGTTTTAACCAAATATTAAAATGTTACATTTAGATTGATATTCAACTGAAAATTTAGATTCTTAACTGATAAAAAGTGCGAAATTCCATTAAAACAAATAAATTTATAAACAAAAAAGACGAATTTACAAAAAAAAATTTTGAATTTTCAACCAAGAAAGATTCCGTTTGCATTTTAATATCGAAGAAATATAAATATACGGCAAACTAATAACTAAGAAGAATATGATTTCAGAGTGGCCGGAAAACTTTATTTTCAAAATTCTCTAATTTTTTCCTAGCCAATTTTTCATTTCCCCTGCCTATTAATATTCCGAGACCAAAATCTTAATATTCGAACATTTTTAGCATAGAATCTTTTATGAATGGGATAAAACAATTTTAATTTACAAATTTCAAATTTATTATTATTATAAAAATTTGCTGGCTTCTGAAAGATTTTTTTCAAACTCCCCGACCTTCTCTGACCAATTCCATTTCCATTTAATGATGATAAAATGATGTTATTTATGATTTATGATTTTTGTCAATGGACAACAACTTCTTTCCATTTAATTACCGATATTTATTAAATAATGAGTACATTTATAACAATGAAAACATGTTCAAAAACAAAGCATGAACCTTATAACTCAAACTGAGAATTTTTTATTTTTAGGAATAATTTCGCAGATTTAGTTTCACTCACTACTTGTGGTACACGCTGCTTATTTGATCGATTGAATGATCGATTTAAAATGACACTATAAATGTATATTGTGATCATAAAAACCATCACATACTCTAAAAAGGGGATTATTGTGCATTAATAACGGCTCCTTTATGTTGACTTTCCTCTTAAATGCGATGATGACGATAAATATGAAATGTTTATTCTGGAATAGATTTATGCAAATTTAACATTGGGATTGCGTAAAAAGAGAAAACCAGACGTTCTTCACAATAACAGCAGTTATTGCTGTTTTTTTTCTTTATCGTTAGTCAAACATGTTTTGAAACAATAAGTTTTGAAATTCTTGGTTTTCATGATAATAAACAGCTTGAATGTGAATAAGAGTCAGCCGCATGAAACATCACTTTTATATAGGGTGTTTTAATATAAACGTATACAATGGCCTAAATGCCGTAGAGACTTCATGGCAGCAAATATAATTTTTATAATTTTTATAATTTTCTCATTATTTTATATGTAAAATATCCTGATTTCGAAATTTCTTGACTTTCCATGACTCAAACCTGACCAATTTTATTTTAAACAGCAACACCAGTCATATAGAAATACAGAATTTTATCAGGGGTCATTCTTATAAAAGGATCCTTATGAAAGAAATTGGCAAATCACATTTTTACTAAAAAAAGTAGTAAATCCACACATATTATATTATTCTATATCAGTATACTGATTTTTCAACTAAAAATATAGATTTTTAAACAAGAAGTTTAATTGTTTACGAAGACATACGAATTTTGAACAGAATAGTTCAATTTTCCAACAAAAAAATGAATTTCCAACCAAATAGTGGAATTTTCATCCAAGAAGATTAAATTTTTACCGAAAACACTGATTTTCAACCAAATAGCGAATTTCTCAACAAACGTAAATTTTCAACTTAAAAATATCAATATTTAACTAGAATAGAATAGTTATATTTACAATTCATATTGTACCATAAAAGTCGACCAAAATAAGTGTTTGAATAGAAAAAGATCAACGCTCAGCCAAAATAGGATAGTTATATTTGCAGTTCAAAAAATTAATTTTGAAGAAACAAACAAAAAATACGAATTTGGAACAAAAATAGTTAAATTTTCAACCAAAGAAATTAATTTTCATGCAAATAGGGGATTAAAAAAAATGATTCTCCAGGAATTACAAAAGACCAATATTGTACTAAAATATGATAGTTGTATTGTCAGTTAAAAACAAAAAATAATCAAGAAAAGACTAATTTTGATCGAAAACAGGTAAATTCTTAACTAAAGAAATGAATAGTTGAATTTTCAATGAAGAAAATCATAAAGTATACCGAAAAAGATCAATCTTCAGCAAAACAGCGGCTTTTTTTACCAAAAATAATTTTTAACTAAAAAAATCAACATTCAGCCAAAATAGAATAGTTCTATTTGCAGGTCAATAAATTAATTATGAATAACAAAAAAATTTGAATTTTGAACAAAATAGTTAAATTTCCAGTCAAAGACATTAATTTGTAAACAACTAAGAATGAAATAATTGAATTTAAAGTTAAAACATTTATTTCTAATAGAAAAAAGATACGTTTAAAAAAAGATAAATTGTTAGCAAAAAAGCGTTTTTAGCTAAAGTAATTAGCCATTTCAGTTGAATTTACTCAGAAGCTTTTCACATCAATGAAGAAAACAAATTTTCACACAAATGTTCCATTTTCATGCCAAAAAGGCAAATTTTCTGCGAAACAGTTAAATTTTTGAATAATAAATATAAATTTTCAACAAAACAATGGAATTTTCAACCAGAAGGAATGACTTTTTACACAAAATAAAATTCGACTTATTCAATTAGGGAGCAGGTAGACAAAAAAGATTAGTAGAAAATCATTAATTTAATTGTGGAAAATACTAATTGTTTCCTATAAATATATTATAAAACACGCAGGGTCTATGTTTTCGGAAACAAATCCGGCTTTTTGTACTAAAATTTCAGTAAAAATAATTCCTTTTTAAAGGCCCGACTACTCTCTGAATTTAATCAGTTAAAATTATTACTATTTTAAATCACTGAATGAATTCTATTTGGGACACGATATATAAATTGAAAGAATTGGGAAACGTAAAAAAATAAATTTTGAAAACAAGAACGCTATTGTGCCACTTTTTCAACTTTATGGAAATAATGAAAAGACAATATTGTGAGACTTTTAAATAGGTCACGTTCGTCACCTCGACCTCTATATTTCTTCAAATCAGAAAAAAAACAATTATTTACACAGATAATCTACTTTAACCTACTTTATTCAAGTGAAAAATAGTTAATAACTAAATAAAGTTATGATTTTTTAAAACTATTTCTTTACAGCATATCAATTGACAATAAATGTATCGAAGGTAGGAGACACCGAAAATAAAAATTTTAATCTTACAACGCAAATAAAACGTAAAACTGTAAAAACATTAGAAAACTTCCTCAAATAATATGTTTCTCAAAAATATGTCAAATTCAGGCATCCGAACGAAATTAAGGGTAATTTTTGAATATTTTGGAATCATCTCCACAAATTAAAAATAATTAGGATAAAAACGAAACTCAGTATAAAAATGATTAAAATATAATAAGGCTACAGAGATATTATGTAAATATTATGTGGCAGTTATTTTTTATATAGAAAAAAAAACTAAAAACATCTAACAAAACTTTCGTCAAGTTCCTTTTCGTAGCTGCATCATTTTCTAGTACTTTTTCTTACTTAGCATAGTTTTCAGGTTAATTATATCAAGATTAATAGAAAATGTGTTTTGATTTCGTTCGGATCCCTGTTCAAATAAAAAACTCATGCTAGGTGACATTGATGAAGATTGTTATTTATTTCATAAAATCACTTGAACATTCGAAATTTTTAATGTTTTAAATTTCAAACTTTAAATTCGATTTTTTTTTAATAAGTGGAAAAGTGCCAGGGAAATTGTAATTTCAGAATGGAAAATCTAAAAAAAAAATAAAAACGAATTTAGATCAAACATAGTACTTTGCATATTTTTCAAAGCTTCAGAAACATTATAACTTTGTTAAATTATTACTTTGAAGAAAACTGAGACATTTTTTTGTAACCTCCTAAGCTTTTAAATCCTTATCTAAATTAATATTTATGTTATGGCATATATTTTTGTATTAATAAAATAATTTTTTCATTTGAGCCTACATTGGCTGATTGTATCGTATCATATCGTTTGATCATTTGATTGAAAACTTCTGCCTCTGTGAATTTGACCTCACCCATTTCTGGCACTTACCATTAATCTTAATTATTATAAGTTTTATTGATGAGCCATTCATTCTGAATTAATTAATGGAATAATTGTATTTAACACTTACAATATTAAATATGCTCTGATATAATATTAAATGAGTTGAATAGTATTACAGAATTTTCCGCTTGAAATTCATTTCAAAGAAATTTCTGTACCGATACCATTTGTATTACCTAAATCAATATAAACATAACTTCAGAATTTTAAAACATTTTCCATCTCCTTCAACTTTTTCGCTAAGCGAAATAAGAACTAAATTATGGTTAGTATTAATGACAATATGAACCTTATCAGACATGTTTGATTACTTGATTATTTTTCGAGATTTATTACTTTTCATGAGGAAAAATCGATTTTTTATTAGTTAAATATATCTACAGCCTACATCATTTAACCGATTATTAAAAGGATTTTATGAGAAGTCTGTTTGATGCCATTCTTTATAAATTTTCAAAAATATTGGATTCGTTGATTATTTTTCGACATTTAGTGTTTTTTTAAGAAGAAACATCGATTGATAATCATATTTTAAGTCATAATATAATTTATAATATAAATTTCAATACCAATTATATAAATTATATTATTTGGAGCCTCAAATATTTTTGTTACAGTGAGACAATCAACATAGTTTGATAAAATTGATTTTTTCTTTCCTTTTTAATACTTTCTCAGAGTATCTGTGATTTTTAAAATTTTATCAATTAAAAAATTCGTACCTCCGGTTCTATTTTTAAAGTGGCAGAATCTCTCGAAAATAAAATATTTTGTTTTTTAGAGAAAATTGAGCGATTCGTATTTTTTTTCGATTTGCAACAATAAAAAATATAATGAATACAAAGTTATGCGTATTTGAATATTGTGCTTTGTTTTTCAAAAACCTTAAATTTATTCTTTAAACTCCTATCATTTGTGACCAATTTGAGATATCGTCTTCTTTTCAATAGAATTTGTTGTCTTTTTTTAAATATACCGACAAATTAAAAATAGGTTGAAAATGAACAAAAAATCGGTGTTTTTTCTGAAAATTTTAGAATACGAATTCTCAAAAAACCCACACTTATATTTTCTGCAAATATCATAATGAATTTGTACTATCACAAGGAAGGAGAATTTTTCTTATAAAATGGAATGTTCTCATTTTCCCGCAAATAAACACAGATACGAAAAAAATGTTTAAAAAAAGTTTGCCCGTCTAAAAAAGTCCTATGAAAAATACGTCTTGCTGTTTGGCGATATTTTGAAAATCCAGAAAAAATTTTTTCCTGTTTTCAAAATTTGATAAAAAAATATGAAAAATATTTTACGGAAAACCCCAATATTATTTTTCACGAAAATATGTTTTGTATTTATTCTCGTAAACGATGCAAGATATTACAAAAGAGCAATAGGAATTTTTCATATAACTTTTTTAGTCGTGCAAATTTTATTGAAATACTTCTTCGCATCTGCCGTTTGTGAGAAAAATTTGCAAATTAGATTTATTGAAAAATTTTATTCTGGCCCCAAAATTGCTTTAGCCTCCATAAAACTCACAAGATGTTTTCCTTATGAAAGAACAAATTAGTCAAAAATTGAGAAAAAATATAGGTGTGGGTTTCCTATGAAAAGGCGCAAGTGAGTGATCAATTGTTTAAATAATTGCAAAAGTGTCTTTCGTAATAAATATTACTCTTGACATTCTTTAACTGCATCATTAATTTTATAAAATAATACATTTTCATAATTTACAAGCCGAAACATTGTATAAAAATATGAAAATGGTTAAATAACTTAAAACCGTCTTTTACACAAAATATCACTCTCAGCATTCATTATCTGCGTTATTGATTTCTGAAAGCAGTAAGTTTTCCAGAGTTATTTGGAATGTTTCTGACGTTTTCCGGGTACAACACAAGGGGATTTAGTGGGTTACAATTAAAAGTTATTACGAGGAAACCATTCGTTGAATGATGCTTAAGAGGGTGTAGTGTTCTCATATGGGAAGTGAAGGATATTAGGTATTATTTAAAGTTTAAGTGAACGAGGCGTGATTCACTAACAATGAATAATTTATTCAAACAATTA
>NC_046662.1:72838486-72847503 GCF_010883055.1 Belonocnema kinseyi | reverse complement strand
CACGAAACGAAACAATCGCTCGGACATGCCTATCTTAGTCCCTGCGCTGGGCCAGTATACCCGGATGGTTAAATCTGCTAAATTACTTTATTGCAACTCGAAGCCTTCCGTGTTTCCGCTTTCGAACTATTTGCCTACTTTCTACTATTTTCGAAATACTATACTTTAAGTTATGTTACGCTACAAGGGGATTGATTTTTAATTTACAAAAAGTGAATAACAAAGACTTCTTTTTTTCATTTTTTTTAAATCGAGCTTCTCTCGTTTGAAATACAATGGTAATTTCAAATGACCGGATGCACGAGTGTTGACCGACTAAAAAAAAGGGCATTTATTTTTTTGGAAAACAAAAAAATGAAGGAGGATCGGTCACAAAAAATCGAAAGTCATGGGGGCATTTTTGAAGTTGGAACTTCAAAAAATCTTTTTAAATAGAATCGGCCATAAGGGCCCTTTTCATGTGATTATCTACCTATACATATGGGAGCATCGATCTTAACCTAATATTTTCTTTTAAAACCCTTGTAGAAATTATGCTCGGGTTCGGGCCGGATTCCGGCAGGGTTGCCCTGCTTGCATCCGGAATCTGGCCAGGCTGCCCGGTCGGATTCTGGTTGGTTTCGTCACGCTGCGCTGGTCGGATCCGGGCCGGGTGTACCCACTCGGCTCCCGGGTGGGTTACGCGATCGGATCCCGCATACAAATAGGGCAACACGGTCGGAATTCGACAGGTTTTTGACTGGGGTCCTCGATCGCTTATTACTGGACCCTTTTTACCACAGCGAACATATTCTACCAACTGGCAGAGATAAGAATCTTTATCAGCACTTATTTCCACTTGTAAAAAGATGTTGGAATTTAAATTTAAGAACTGCATTCATAATAATAAATATATTAACTACAAACATTGATTCAATGTAAGTAATAAAAAATAGGTTATGATCCTTAAGTTTCTGTAAGGAATTGCATTGTAAGAAATTAAGGTTAAATTGCGTAACAAATTTACCTTAAGCGTAATTTAGTTTGCATATGTTTTTTTACAAGAGATAAAATAAATTTAAGGGGTTTCACGTGACACTTTACTTACCTTTATAAATAATCCGCTTTCTCCAGAAAATTGAATACAATTTTGTAAAATATAACAAATTTCTTAACGGATTACCTGGCGTCAACTGACGTTTTACTGCGTTTTTAGCATTAAAGGCTCCGGAAGTCGCCGAATCGTCATTACGTGCAAGCATGATAACGTAATTCAAAACCTCGTTCAGAAAAAGTTATTTCTCTTCTTATTACGTTTTTTGGTTATTCAAGATTATATATAGATACATTAAAAATAAGAAAAAATCGTATCGTAAAAAAATAAGTATAATTTCACTGGGAAACTATATGTTTCAAAATAAAAAGGAAGTTGGTCAACGATTTCGAAGTCACGGCAAGTCTGGTAACCGCAGAACCAAAAGTGGGAAACCATACAATTAAAATTAGTTTAATTTTTCTTTCGTAATTTATAAAAAAACATCTAAAGCACAAAAAATTTGTCTTTTACCTGTTAGATATTCACAAACAACCCACTTAGGGCAGTCGTTTGTGGATATTTCTTTAGATGTTTTTAAGTTCATGATACTTCTATTAAGCACCATTTCTGGCCCGACTGGGTCCCGGTGGGAACTCGGTCAGATCCCGGCCGGGAAATTAACAAAATAGTATCCCGGTTTGACCCGGACAGATTCTGGCCAGAAACCTTCTTCTGGTCGGGTCAAACCGAGCTATTTCTACACGGGAATTTTAGTAAATTAATTAAAATTATGTTGACTTTTAAAAAGGTAATATGAATTCAAACATTAGCTAAGCAATCAGTTAAGAGTTTTATGGCAGACACGTGTAGAACAACTGTTGGTAAAAATGTGTAAAAAGAAAAATATTTATACAACGTATATTATTAATTTCATACTATATATACGGTATATTGCGCAAGTGTATTGTAAACGTTTATCTAAAGGGAAAAAAGATACTTTATAATGAATTTTGATCCATGAACCAACCTGAAGAAGAAGGAATTTATAGTGTACCTGATAGAGTATTTAAAATTCCCGCTTTTCTCTGGTCTATTTATAAGACTTTAAAAGATTTAAATAATTTAAATGATTTTTAAAGATTTTAGAAGATTTCGAAACATTTTAAAACATTTCAACGATTTCTGATTTGTAACAAGGAAGTCAAAATTTACAAGGTGGAAATTTCAAATTTTGACGAATTCTAACTGTTCCATGTCACAAATTCCCTCTTCGAAGAAGCAATAAAACCTTTTGGTTAAGACAAATATTTTTTTGCCGAGTACCAAAACATATTTTTATGGTTGAACAAATATATTTTGTAGAATTAACCATACTTTTATAAAGGCAATACAGTTATTTCATGTAAATAACAATATTATTTTGTTGAAAGAAAATATTTTTTCGTTGATATAATATATTACATTGATGATAACGAAAATGTTGTTTATTTTTACTTATTTCTAACGGCTTACGAGATCCTTCTAGAAGGCTACAATTTTTATTTTGTTGAAGAAAGCTTTTAAGGGTTATACTCGTTCAGACCCACAGATTCTGAATTTTTAAATTAAAAATAACTAATTTCATGATTACAAATTTTTTATTCATCAATTTTAATCTCATCTATGAGCCGAAAAAGGTTCGACCATCTCAGCCAAGACAAGGCTCGCCTTTAGACAAGTAAACGCCGTTTTACCTGTCGCAGCCATAAAAGTAAGACGAAGGCCTATGTCTCGACTCAGTTTTGCGACGCAGCCAGACATTGATCTTAGAGACGAACTAAAGATATAACTAAGTCGAACTCAATTTGAAACATTTTCAAGGTGTATGTAACCCTATAAGTGATGTATGATATTCTTATTCGAAACCACCAAGGTCCCCCAGAAAAGTGAGTTAGATAGCTTTTTACTGAAATTGTGAGTGCGTGTCGTACCTAACTAGCTAATGGACAACAAAGCATGCGATCAGATGATCGGATTGCCACTGAGGGAATCGGTGAAATGTCACTGATTGTCAGTAAAACACTTCTGGCTATTTCATTCAGTGAAATTTCACTGTAAATAAGCGAGATTTCACTGGTTCATTTTAAGAGAGTTCATGATTCTGATTTCTAACGTCAAATCGAGGTAAATGCCTTTCTATAGCGTTTAACTCTAAACAGAAAGTCATTAATATTGAAAAATGTAACTTAAAGATGCTGCGCATGCGTACTCGTATTTTTGGTACCAGCAATAAATTTCCATGGTACAAGCAATAAACGGTACTTAACAAAAATCGTTATTTGAGACAAATAAATTGTTTTGTTACTATACACACTTTTCTAGTAAACACAGGCATTTCCTTGGTAACAATAGCCAAATTTGTCTAAATCGAACAAAAACTATCCAAAGCAATTATTTTCTTACCCTAACGTTATATTCTTTTTCAGTGTAGTAGAGAAGTTATTTTTTAAAGGACTATTCTTGTGGATTAATATTTTTCGTTCTTCATATATTTTTCTTGGGCTGTGATGGTGAGGTTGAAGTGGAATGAGGAATAATGGTGAAAACTACTTCCCTCTTTGCTGAACCCCTCTCGATTTTTCCATTATTTCACGAGTCCCGACTCAATCTAATCGGACTCGCGGCCCCGTCCGACTTATTCACGTCGGCGGCGAGCAATATTTTAACAGAGTTATTACCGAGTTATTCTGGAATTGATGGCCGCCGTGTAAATCATCCCGTCGGGATTGATGTATGGGTAGAATTGTAGATATATATGTACACAGACTTCCTTTTCCTCCATTCTTTTCTCATTTTTCCATCTTTTTTATCCTTCTTTTTGGTTTTTTGTTTTTACGCAGCTCACTTCCTTCGACGTCGTTCTATTCGTTAAAAAAAACTTGGAAGATGGAATGTATTCAAAAATAATTCGAACACAGAAAATCGCCGATCCTCCATTGTACACCGAAATCGATGCTTAAGGGAGTTTCAACAAATTTGAGCCACACAGGTTCATTCGGAGAATCTAGGGGAAAAGTATCATTTAGACACTGTTTTTTCTCATCCAGAGCAACGTGAAGTGTCGTCTACAAACTGTCAGTCACCTGTCAAGATGATTTTGTTGGGTGTTATTTGGGTGAAATAGATGTTGATAAGCAGGTAAGTTTTAATAATAATTACCTAACTTTTAAACTCCTCCCATTTACAAGTGACTATTAGTGTCTTTGAATAAAAATTGCACTTGGCGTGATATAATATCCAAATCTTAGGTTAGTCAAAACCTACATGATATTGAAACCATCAAAGCCGGGATGTAAAAACTAAGTCGTGACCGTCTGCATCTTAATTGATGCCTATTCGTTCGAAGAAATTTCCTCTAGATTTTCTGTATTGAAAAGGGTGAAGTTAGCTGGTGTTTGAAGTGAAAATACCTAACTGTATATGTAGACGGTCATGACTTTTTCTACACATCCCGGCTTTAGTTTAAATATCGACGGCCATGACTAACCTAACATTTGGAAGTTGCATTAGGAAGTTATCAATTTATTCTAAGTGAATAGTACACACTGTTAAATGAAATAAAGTTGAAAATTAGGCAAATATTATTTCAATTAGTTTCCTTATTAACAATTATTCAGTCTAATATCGCAATGCGAATAGTTGCTTTAACAGGCGTTCAGGTTACTGACAGCGCGGTTCAGTACTCCACTACTCCAAAGTATACATACCCTTGATGCCCAGATGTGCACCTACGTTCATAGGAATACATTTGAGACTTGAAAATTAGTTCAAATGCTGATTGGGAGACCAATGAAATTTGAGCTGCAACAAATTTAACATCAGCGTTTTTCTGTGAACTTTACAGCGCATTTGGATTAATATTTTCTGATGTTATTAGATATTCAAATCTTAAATACAAAAAAAAACGAGGGTGTTTACTAATTTCCGATCACCAATGTTCAGCCCCGGGATGTCTCGAGGTCACATGTCCTTTTTTACATAGATCTAGATCCTAACAGACCGACTGGAATGACTAGATAATACATTTTACTTTGAAAAATAATAAAGATTCAAGGCATAAACTTCATTTTGGATTTGATTTAGTTTTCCGTCGACCCTTAGAAGATGGCATAAACTTTCCTTTCTTTTATTCTTCAACTTTTCATAAATTTAAAATAGCACTGCTCATCTCTTTTGCCATAGCCAAATTTTAAAGGCCCAAAACATATTTTAGTTAAGGGAGCGATCCTAGAACCCTTAAAAACATCTGTCCCTTTCTCACTAAGTTCGACCGAATAATCATGCCAATAAAATGTAATAAAATTTCTACATTTGGGATTGTTAATTGTCAGCTAGAGAAATAGGATACAATTTTCTTTTCTCTAGGTAAGGACGCGACCAAAGTGTGTTCGCATATGAACACAGGCACTGCCCGCTGTGTGACGTTATGGGAAATTTTAGTCAATTAAGTTCAAATTTATACTTTTGGGCCACTTTTCTTTTCTTACTCTAATCTAAAGTAACCACTTTGAATTGTCCCTTCCTGAGACCTTGCCAATCTTCCAGGAGTGGGAGAATTACTTGTACAATCCGGGTTTGTCTTTGCAGCAAATCTGTAGAGTTCAATTTTGTCTTCAGTAGAGATAGCTTCAGTCTTGCCAACAATCGGACAATAACGAACCCATTCTTCGGTTCAGTCATTTCGAATTTGACACAGGCTGCAAAGACTCCTCATGTCTGAATTAGAATTGTTTTTTAAACATTTGACCATATTTTGACTTGTGCTAAGCTTGTACATCCAGAAAACGTTTTTAGGACGTTCTGATTACATTTTTATATTTCGTGAACACTGGGCTGCTTTCTAGAAGTAACCCAATAATTCTGTTTAAGTATTGCCCGGACATATCGATCCGTAGTTATCCAAAGAAGGTTTTGTCTTAAATTTCCATTTCCAAATTTTTACCTTGTAACTTCCATCCAAAGTTCGTTCTAAGATTAATCTTAAGGTACAACCTTTTGAGATTCGCAGACCCTTCGCGTGTGAAAAGGTGTTTTTCAAATAATAGTATACATTTTGTCTCATATTGTATCTTGGTAGAAAGTCGGAGTTATCGAATGAAGTTTTGCTTAATTTAAAGTTAAATTTATTTGGTATTTATGCCCGTAAATATCAGTAGTATTAATTTATTTAAAAGTATCATTTTTTTTGTCTTCTACGATCATCTTCTTATAGTTTGGTAACGCATAACTCAATCTTCTATCCTCTCGAAAGATTGAGGCGAAAGTTTTAAAAATTTATAACACATACGTATAATTACAGTGTGCAATATAGATCGTGACGTATCAACAAAATTCCGGGTTTTGCAGGTTGTAAATATCACATCTACTGCTACTAGGAGCCCGGACAGAATGCGTTTAACATAAGGTTTTCATGTGTTTAATGTTATGTATTGTGATCTTATAATATTTTAGCAATATAATATTTTTGTAATTTATGTTATCGAGTAAAATTGAATACAATTAGATAAAAATTGGTTTAATCATTTCAGGATACGATGGGGGGCCCTTTTCAGTTAATTATTCAGAAAAGTTTTTCGCAGATAATATGGAAAATATAACACAATATTGATCTCCTAATTATTTGCGCAGATCTGGTTAATATGGCAGTTGTTATTTTTTATGAATATATATTTAGTTAAATATTTTTGGTATTCTAATTAGTTATAAATTCTTAGATATAATTTATAATGTCTTTGGAATTATATATATTTGGCGATTAATTAGTTATTAATTATTGAACAGTAATAACAAAAAATTTTCAATCCTCCATTATGACAGTGTAATCTTAATTACATATTTTTGTAACATAGCCAACGGGAAACACCTGTTTTTTGTAATAATTCTCAATTTGTTAATGTATCGCAATTTTTGTTCAAAATCTTCAAACATCTACATTTTGTTCATATTTTCAATTATCATTCATTTTTTAAAAGAAAAAATCATACAAAAATCATTCAAAATCCTTAAAACGCTTTTAAATTTTGTTTTGAAATTTTTCAGAATTATTTTGGATAATTTTGAAAAAATCTTTTGAAATATTTTCTTAAGATTAATTGTTGAATATAGGAAAATTGAGATTTATTTTTATTTTGATTTACAACATAAACAATAAGATAAATAACTTTAGGGCAATTCGAAATTATTTTTAAATTAAAAAATAACTGGAATATCCATTATTTGCATTCCTACAACTAACATCACTCTATCAAAACCAACTTTCTGTTATCGGATACCAAGGTACAAACCTTTTTTTTATTATATCAAAATATATTCTCAAGTGGGAATAATCTAAAAACCAAGTATTTTACAGGTAAAAAGTACATTTATTAATTAATCTATTAACCATAAAATTTATTCACCTCCAAAATATGGTTTTGCTAATAATGAAACTGCTATTTTGGCTTCAAAAGACTATAGGCGTAAGTACTTTTTCATATCTTTCTAGTAGGATCAATAATCTTCAATTATTAAACAATTTAAATGTGAAAATTAAACTCTCAAGCCATAAAATGAATTCAAAAACATAACCACTCGAGAAAATTTAGCAAAAAATTTGTTTTGTAATTCTTTGATTAATTCTAAAAAAATACGTATATATTTAACAATATCGAAGAAGAACTTACCTAAAATTAAAAAATTGCAGTATCTAATTATTATTTATTTTGGTGAAAATATCAAAACAAAAGGAAGATAAGAACATACATAACAGCTTTAGCTTCATTCATATCGATTATGTGGGTAAGGGAACACAATTCATTAAATAAAAATTCAAGATACTTCTTTATTCAAAGTAATTTTGTAGATAATAATGTTTTGAAATTTCGATAGCTTTTACGATAATTAGGACTAATTGAATAGCAGACACGATCTAAATAGAACAGAGGCGAATTACATTAAGATAGGTCGAAAAACACCTTTTTTTAGTAGCGGATTCTAATAGTAGATAATAAGATTTATATTTGTCCAGTAGTAGTAAACATTCTAGATTTTAGTTCGATCAGATAATATTTTCTGTCCTGTGTATAAAAGATGCTCAATATTGATATTAATTATAAAAATTATATATAACTAATAATAATATTCCTGACGACAAATTGATGACTAGAGTTTAAATCATCGTCTAAATTCTAGACAACATGCCTTTAAAAAAACAGGACTTTCTGTAACATAGTTTTTAAAATAATTAGAATGACTTCAAAGTTAAATAAGAAATTTACAAAAAGAGATAAAATTAACACAAGAAAGGATGCTAACAGCACGCGGTATTCCCAAGCGGTCACCCACCCCAGTACTAACCGCACCCAACGCTGTTTAGCTTCAGTAATCAGACGTGAACTCGTGCTTTGCTTTGAATTTGTTTAATAAGTTTTAAGTCTTTATAGATTGTTATTTTAGATTTTCTCCTTTTTTCCGGAAAGACACTATTTTTTAACAGATTATTAAACAAGATACACTAATCATGCACAATTGGAGGTGTAACAAGTTTTAAAGCAATATTTGGAATGACATGAATATATACGGATTTTTTATTATTTAACTTTCTAAATATTTTGACTCTGTTTGAAGTAAAGAAGTTCTTGATTGTTTCTTGTAATGCAAATGAATCGGACCTTAAGTCATCGCTGAAGGGGATTACTGTAGTCTTGAGTAAAAATGCTTTGACTTGAGTTCGACCTGGTTATGTCTTATGTTCGTCTCTAAGACATCGATGTCTAGCTGCGTCTCAAAACTGAGTCGAGGCATAGGCCTTCGTCTTACTTTTATGGCCACGACAGGTAAAACGGCGCTTACTTGTCAAAGTCGAGCCTTTTATCAAAATTGTAACTTTCTAAAAGGATCTCCTAAGCCGTTAGAAATACGTAAAAATAAACAAAATTTTCAGTTTTCTCGCCAAATAAGTGTAACACAAATGAAAATCCGTAAA
>NC_046662.1:72833307-72838386 GCF_010883055.1 Belonocnema kinseyi | reverse complement strand
TAAAAATCCGTGACATTTTTATAGTAGATGCGCATTTGGATCACATTATGATCGCTTTTATAATCTAGCGTTTAAAGTTTGTATTATCAAATATTTTGACCAGGAATTTGTCATCAGCTATGCATAAATCCAAATACGAATCTCCGCTAGGGAAAGATGGGAGACTCGACCCTTCAAATCTTAGTTTTTATGTAACTCTATTATCGTCTATACATTTTATGAAATAGGTAATCCTCGAATTATTTAGCGAATTTAACCAATTAATGTGTTTAGCGTTCAGAGGTCCCCTGCAAATATAAATTAGTTATTGTGGTAAATACAATTAAGTGAATGTTTCTAAAGAACCGGCCGGGTTCCAGAGTTAACACTTCAAATAGCTATGACTTTATTTTAAACATATTTAAAATAATATAAAAGTTTAATAAAAAATGTACAAGAAAATTTACAAAAAAAGAAATACCAACAGCACCACGGTATTTTCAAACGGTCACCCATCCAAGAACTAACCACGCCCAACTCTGCTTACTTTAGTGATCAGACGAGAACTGGTGCTTTCAGCGTGGTATGGCCTTTGGCTGAAACTAGAATTACGTGAAACTTTTTAAAGGCACTACGCCGTTTTTCGTATTGCCAAGTCAAATAGACATGACATATTTCATATAACATACAAGTTTAATAAAAATTTGACAAGAAGAGCGAAATTTGGCAATAAAAGTAATGGCAAAAAGGTGGCCGTATTTAGTAAATGTTTTGATTGAACTATCCCATTTGTAGGTTCAAAAAGTCAAATAGATATTACTTTATTTCGAACGTATTTAAGATAATATTACAGTTAAATAAAAATGTTACAAAAAGAGAATGTAAAAAAGAAATGCCAACAGTACGCGGTATTCCCAAGCGGTCACCCATCCAAGTACTAACCGCGCCCGACGCTGCTTAACTTCAGTGATCAGACGAGAACTGGTGCTTTCAGCGTGGTATGGCCGTTGACAGGTTTTAGAATTACGTGAAAGTGTTTAAAGCCACTACGGCGTTTTTAGTGTTGCCAAGTCAAATAGACATGACATATTTCATATAACATACAACTTTAATAAAAATTTGACAAGAAGAGCGAAACTTGGCAATCAAAGTAATGGCATTTATTTATATGCATCTTTTTATATAACCAGCCTCTTTTCAGAGTTAAAAAGTCAGATAGCTTTGACTTTATTTTTAACATATTTAAAATAATATAAAAGTTAAATACAAAACGTACAAGAAAATTTACACAAAAAGGATGCCAATAGAATGCGGTATTCCCAAGCGGTCACCCATCCAAGTACTAACCGCGCCCAAAGCTGCTTATCTTCAGTGACCAGACGAGAACTGGTGCTAGTTTAGTTTAAAAAAGTGTTTATTAAGTTGTCAATATTTACAGATTTTTACATAATTTTCATAACAAACAATGAATAATATTTCATAAACATATAATACTACGGACTCACTGGCATACATACAGCACTCGAAGTCACGTACAATTTCTTATGCTTTCGTAATTAGCATATTAAATGTTATAGCAAACTTAATTCTAATTTTTCATTAAGATATCGATTAACGTGGAAGTCAATTTATTATGTACATTTTTGTGTGTCCTTGATCAGAAAAATGGTTTACAAAAACTGACCATACTTTAGTATTTTTAGATAACAAATATATTCTCCCGTGTAGAAATAGTCCGGTTTGACTCGAACAGAAGAAGGTTCCTGGCCAGAATATGACCTGGTGAAACCGGGATATTATTTTTTTAATTGCCTGGCCGGGATCTGACCGAGTTCCCACCGGGACCCAGTCGGGCCATAAATGGTGCATAATAGAAGTATCATAACCTTAAAAAAATCTTAAGAAATATCCACAAACGACTGCCGTGGGTCGTTTGTAAATATCTGACAGGCGAAAGACGAATTTTTTGTGTGTTTAGATGTTTTTTTTTATCAATTATAAAAGAAAAATTAAACTAATTTTAATTATATGGTTTCCCACTTTTGGTTCTGCGGTTTAAATATAGTTTCCCAGTGATACTATACTTATTTTTTTGTGATACGATTTTTGCTTATTTTTAATGTATTTATATATTATCTTGAATAAGAAAAAAACGTAATAAGAAGAGAAATAACTTTTTCCGAACAAGGTTTTGAATTACGTTATCATGCTTGCACGTAATAACGATTCGGCAACTTCCGGAGTCTTCAATACTAAAAACGCAGTAAATCGTCGGTGGACGCCAAGTTATGCGTTGAGAAATTTGTGAAATTTCACAAAATTGTATCTAATTTTTTGGAGCAAGCGGATTATTTATTAAGGTAAGTGAATTATTTTGTTAATAAGTAAGCCTTATTAATATTCTTCAAAGTTAATGTTAAATCAATTTTCTTAACCGGTTTCATAGGGTAGGATGTCACGTGAAACCCCTAAAATTTATTTTATCTCTTGTAAAAAAAACCTATGCAAACTAAGTTACGCTTAAAGTAAATTTATTATGCAATTTAACTTTAATTTTTTACAATTCAATTTCTTACAGAAACTTAAGAATCATAACCTATAATTTAGTACTTACATTGAATCAATGTTTGTAGTTAATATATTTATTATTATGTTCTTAAATTTAAATTCCAATATCTTTTTACAGGTGGAAATAAGTGCTGACAAAGATTCTTACCTCTATCAGTTGGTAGAATATGTTCGTTGTGGTAAAAAGGCTCCAGTAAAATGCGATCAAGGAGCCCAGTCAAAAACCGGTCGGATTCCGACCGGGTTACCCTATTTGTATCCGGGATCCGATCGGGTAACCCGGCCGGAAGCCGACTGGGTACACCCGGCCGGGATCCGACCAGCGCAGCGTGACGAAACCAACCTGAATCCGACCGGGAATTCCGGATACAAGCAGGACAACCCTGCCGGAATGCGGCCCGAACCCGGTCATAATTTCTACACGGGCTATAAAAGATAAAAATATAAGAAAAATAAAAGATCTACAATTATATTTGCAAAGGAACTTAGTACTATCAAGATATAATAATATAAGATTACATGATGCTTGTTTTTCCTAACACTATATGAAAATCGGTCATAGAAAAATATTATCTACTTATAGATATGTATTATATATTGTCAAATAATATGTGATCATTTCTTTTCGCCGATTAAACGCTATATGGCGATTTATATTTCGAGCTAAATTTATAATGAAAATGTTAATATTATAAGAATTATAGGATCATCAAAGATTAGCTATTAGTAGAGCCAAAAATATCTCTCTCTATTTACTCTATGTTTGTCTTTCTTTTCTTTGTTTGTCGTGCATGTTTTAAACCTCCACGCTTCGTGTGGGGTTTTTGTGTCTAAGTTCTTTTCGTAAAGAATAGCTTTTTGTCTCCGTCCTCTGTGATAGTGATAAATGATTGGTGCGTCATGTTCATCTTGTATGTATCCGTTTTTGTCCAGATGCATAAATGTCTGGTGGAATGTGGTTAGTTTTTATTATTTTTTCGTAATATGCATCGTTTGGGTAATAAATTCCAAAAATGAGACTGTTATTCGTTACTTTCCGAGTAATGGCAAAATAGTTTCGCGTTATTTTTAATATTTGTGAATTTATTTTGTTAATATTAGTCAAATTGTAAATTTTTTCATTTGATATGTACTTTTGGTACTCGGACTCTACAGATCTGTGTTTTCCCAGGCAGACTCTGAGGCATTTTCTTTCAAAAACTCTAAATTTTTCCATTATACTTGCACTGCCATTATACCAGACTGGGCAAGCAGACGTTAAAATTGGTCCTACTATTTGCGTATAGCATGTTAACTTGATTTTGGAATTTAAATGTTTTTATATACTAAACGTTTTAGTTTTGAAAAAGATTGATTTGCTTTTTCCAATTGTATTTCCGCATTTTGATTGAAATTCAGATATTGGTCCATGTGAGTGACTAAATATTTTACTAATATCTTATTGGAAACAGGCTCTCCCCCATCATTTGTTTCTTTTATCTGAAAGGTTTTCCAATTTCTCTTTACGTCCCTATTTGTTGCGCTAAGCGGTGGACGGAAAATGATTTTTTCGCATTTTTGGATACTTAATTTTAGTTTCCAAGTATTAAGATAATATTGAATATTTTCAATTAAATCTTGAAGTTGCTCTTGTATTTTTAATGCTTTTTCATCTATGATATAAATTATTATGTCATCAGCGAAAGCTAGTGCTGTTTCGTGAGCTTATATATTGAGACCATACATTGTTAATAACACGTAAACAAAGATATTAAAAAAAATTGGAGAGAGTACTACTCCCTGCTGAAGAACGTTAGGTACTTTGAAAAACTGATCAATCGTTATATTGCCATCCGTGATTATGAAACTTTTCCCTGTTATCATTTCTTTGATCATTTTTACAAGGTGTTTGGGGAATTTTAGCTTTAATAGTTTATAAATCAGGCCCTCAATCCATACTGTGTCAAAAGCTTTTTCTAGGTTAATTAGACAAGCCCCTATATAATTTTTATGTTTTATTGCTCTGCAGACGTGTGACGTTAATTTATTTATTGCATGAATTGTTGAATGCTTATGCCGAAATCCAAACTGAAATTCCGGTAAAACTGCTTTCTCTTCGCATACATGCAACAGAGAGTCTTTTACTATGACTTCGAAAACTTTACTTATATTCGGCAATAGACTTATAAGTCGGAAGTCTACTGGATTGGTGCTATTAATTCCTTTTTTAGGTATGGGAGTTATCTTGGATTTTATCAATTCTTTCGGAAAGAAACTATTGTTCAGCATATTATTACATAAGATACAATAATCGTGTACTATTGTGAGTGTTATATGTTTTAATGCAATATTTGGAATGCCATCAATGCCTAAAGATTTTGTACACGGAAAAAAAATTCTTGAGGCGAACCAGTGAATCGAGAATATATTAAACTCAAAGAAAGTGTACGTTTGGATTAGGTAAAACGTTTAGTTAGAAGAGTTACACATTTAGTTACTTTATGTAAATTGTTCTCGTAAATCAGGAATTTGGACAAAATTGCTAAGTTTGAA
>NC_046662.1:72827982-72833207 GCF_010883055.1 Belonocnema kinseyi | reverse complement strand
TATACGATATCCCTGGTATATGGAAAATGGTCAAGGATATTCATTTTCGCTGATCCAGGGATCTTTCTAAATTCCTTCGTTCGTTTTCAGTTAAATGTTTGGTTATAATAAGGAATAATATCCCTGTCACAGCTCAATTTTTTTTACCGTGTATTATTTAACTTTCGGAATATTTTGTTTAGTGTTATGTTTGAAGTGAAGAAATTCGGGATGGTTTCTTGTAATGCAAGTGAATCGAACCTCAAATCATTACTGAATTTGATTACTGTAGTATTGGATTATTTATCGTTTTCTATGTTAGTTTCAAAATTCTTAATTTTTCCTGTATAATTTCGTTCAATCTTTCCCTTCCAAAGTAAAGAAATTTAGTGTGTGTGTTTTAAAAATGTGTTCCTATTATTTTTAGTTTGTTTTCCTGATTGGATGCTATCAATTTATCCGTTTCATCTTTCATTAGGCTGCCTACATTTATATTTGCTTCCTGTAAAAGTGGAATATTCTGATTTTGGATTTTTAATTGTGGGATGGATATTTTACCCTTTGTTCTAAAAATTTGGTTTACTTGCGGAAACATATTCTTTGGGTCATTTTTGGGAATTTTACTTATTTTTCAGACCAATATCTATTAATTGACGTAACATACTCTTGTTTAAGGAGTGCAACAGATTTAATTGGTTGTTGTTATGCGTTTTAAATTGTCTAAAAATATTGTTAATTTTGGTTACTAAAAGGCTTTTTTGTCTGTGAATTGTCATATTTGAAGGCATTTGATAGCACTCCATAAAATTTTTGCTTTTGATTGTAGGCACCGTATTTTTTATTGCAATTGTTTTTGCCGTATTTATATCCCGCAAATATACTTCAATTTCTTCATTTGATAGGTTTCTATTATTTGGGATGTCCCAAATATCTTCCTTTTCGAGGAAATTTGCAAATTTTTCCCAATTAGTTTTCTTACAATTAAGTTTGTGCATAGTTTCCATTTTTTCTAATAAAAAATCCATATCATTTTTATAGGAACTTCGTATTTGGATCGAATTATGATCGCTGTCATAATCTAATGTTTTTAGTTTGTCTGTATTCTCAAATATGGCGACCTTCAGCCTGAAGTCAGCTAAGTATAGATTCAAATACGAATCTCCTCTAGGGAAAGAAGGGAGGCTCGAGCTATATAATTCTATTTTATACGTGATTTTATTATCATTTATCCAGTTTCTTAAAAAGGTTCCTCTAGTATTATTTTGTGAATTTAGCCAGCTAGTATGTTTCGCGTTTAGATCTCCTGCAATTACAAAGTAATTATCAGGGTCATCCAGCTTAAGGACTTCAAATAATTGATTTAATTCTTCATTAAAACTTAACCTTTCTCCATAGGCTGCATACGCTGCAATAACATTTAGTTGCTGGTTATTTTGCAGCTTGATGCTGATTATCACCGTTTCTAAATTTTTAAATTGTTCGACTTCTGATACTATTATTTGTTTAAATTTAAACTCTTTTTCAATTAATAATGCAACTCTCTCTCCCTGTACTGAATTAGGCCTATCTTTACGAATAATGTTATAATCCTTAAATTCAACTTTATGTTTTGGATTTAATTCAGTTTCAGATAATCCTGCTATGTCTGGGTCATTCTTTTTAAGGAAATTTAAAAGACTACCCCGCCTTTGGTTTTGAATAATTGAGTTTACATTAATAGAGACCATTTTTAACTTTCTCATTCTGATATTTCGTGTTTCTGTATCGTTATTGTCCGCCATTGGCAATGTCTAGGAGGTCTTTCATTACATATTTGGAATAATTTTTGTATGTTCTCACTATTTTTGTTTATTAGGTCAGTTATTTTTGTCAAGTCTGTCGTTTGTCCAGTCGGTTACGCATTCGGTTTCGTTACTTTGTTTGTCAAGTTTGTATTGTTTCGTGTTTGTGTTGTACGATGGGTTTGAGAACTTAGTTGCTTCTCATTCCCTACAACACTGGAAAAAGACAAGCCCTTTTGAACATAATTATTAACCATACGCTCTTTGATAGTCCTATTTTATTTTACGGCGTGAATTTTCTTCTTTGTCTAGTCTCGAAATTCAATTTGTTTTAGGCATCCTCTGTAAGAGGCCGGGTGGCCAAAACTATGACACGTCACGAAATAAAGTTTAGTTCTATCATCTACAGCTTCAATTGGAGGCAATTCACATTTGTCCTGCTCATGATTTATGTTGCATTTTAAACATCTAAACCCTAATTGACAATTTGAGGCCACGTGAACAAATCTTTGGCATTTTCTGCTCTGCACAGTCTATCCTTTTTAGTTTTTCCCACCAGACTGCCTGGTAATTTAGGTATTTGATACTGTGCAGTTTGGTTGACTGGCTGTCTACTGATATTTGTATTAGGTATATAGGTAACGCTTTATTTTCTTTCTTTGATTTCGTCGTTGTGAATCTAGTAGCCTTTAAAAATGTCAGTTCGTCTACGATGTTGTTTTTGAGTTCGTCAAGTAGTTCGTCTGGGTTTTCGTTATTGTCAAGTCCTTTTAAAAGGAAGGGTTGAGGTTTTTCGTCTTTAAGAGTGTACGAGTAAAATTTAGCCTCCGTAACCTCAAGTTGTTGCTTCACTTGATTAAAATCGTTCGCATTCTCAGTATACAAATTATGTTTATTATTATTTATGCGCTTGATATAAAATGTACTCTCACATAGAGATTGTTTGACAAGACTCTCAGGGGTGACGTTAATTCCATCACCTGCCGAGGCTATGGAAATTTCACTCGATACTCCTGTCTTCACAACTGATGTACATGAGTCACTCGTTTTGATGGTCTGAGTACTCGGTTTTTGCTCCAGTCTCTGCCTTTTTGACGAACTTGCTTCTCCTGTCTCCATTTTGGAGTCTCGTTCAATTTGCGCCTCTTCTAAGTTTTGGATCATTTCCATTTGTTCTTGGATAGTTTTCATAAGCTGATCTATTGTGTTCTGTTGTTTATAGCTGTTGGAAATTAAAAGGTGATATTCCTTTACAGGAATCTCCATTTTTCGCTGATTACTCTCCATTGTCGCGTTCAGTTCCAATTCATCTGCACTTTTATTCGATGTCTGCGACAGTCATTCTGCTGCTTTGAGGTTATTTTTGCTTCTGGTTCCTTCGGTTGGCCAGAGGTATGGCTTATGGGTGTTCACCTGCTTCTGGTTTTTCAATGGATTTGAAATTTCCTTGATTTTCGTTGTCCTTGTCGTTGGCATCCTCACTTCCTTCTTTTTGCTATTCCGAATAGAACCTCCGGGTAAAAATGCTCGATTTTCGATATTTATCCGATGTGTGGGGAGAGTGCCCCCTTTTTTGTTGTCAAACTTTGTATGATCAATCTTACTTTTGGAACTTATACTGCGGGATAATTTCACTGAACTTTGTGGCGCGAAACTTGGCCTATGTGCTGCCGTGGTGACAATTTGGTGGGTAAACTCGTACAATTTGTTCGTTGGCTCGGCCTTTGCGGCGCTGCCGCTTGAATATTTTCGGAAAACTTTTCCGTTTTTAAGAATTTAGGAGCGCTTGCTACCTGACCTTCCCCTTCGGAGGACCAAGGGATACTCGACGAGAACTGGTGCTTTCAGCGTGGTATGGCCGTTGACAGAATGTAAAATTACGCGAACGTTTTTAAAGAAACTACACCGCTTTTAGTGTTGTTAAGTCATATAGACATGACGTATTTCATATAACATACAAGTTTAATAAAAATTTGGCAAGAAGAGCGAAATTTTGCAATAAAAATAATGACAAAAAGATGGCCGTATTTAGCAAATATTTTGAAGGAACTATCCCATTTGCAGGGTTAAAAAGTTAAATAGATATAGCATATATTTATATGCATTTTTTTATAGAACCAGCCTTTTTCCAGAGTTAAAAAGTCAAAAAGCTATGACTTTATTTTTAACATATTTAAAACAATATAACAAGAAAATTTACACAAAGGAATGCTGACAGAACGCGGTAATTCCCAAGCGGTCACCCATCCAAGTATTAACCACGCCCAACTCAGCTTAACTTCAGTGATCAGATGAGAACTGGTGCTTTCAGTGTGGTATGGCCGTTGACAGAATGTAGAATTACATGAACGTTTTTAAACAAACTACCCCATTTTTTGCGTTGCCAAATCAAATAGACATGACACATTTCATATAACATAAAAGTTAAATAAAAAGTTGACAAGAAGAGCGAAATTTTGCAATAAAAGTAATGGCAAAAAGGTGGCCACATTTAGTAAATGTTTTGAATGAACTATCCCATTTGCAGGTTCAAAAAGTCAAATAGATAGTACTTTATTTCGAACGAATTTAAGATAATATTACAGTTAAATAAAAATGTTACAAAAAGAGAATGTAAAAGGAAATGCCAACAGCACGCGGTTTTCCCAAGCGGTCACCCATCCAAGTACTAACCGCGCCCGACGCTACATAACTTCTGTGATCAGACGAGAACTTTTTTTTAAACAAAATTTATTGATCTGTATTAAAAATAGTACAAAAGATATTTACAAGGTATATAACATTTTGCACAGTCCTTTCTTATAATAGTATGTAACCCCTGCTAATAAATATAGCTTAATCTACCAAATACTTTTTCATAACATACGTTTGTCGTTTGTTACACATTTGCAGTGTTATATTTCTCTCAGTCTTGAAGTTGACTACTATACAATAAATGTTGACTTGCGTAGGAAAATACTTATCGAAAAAACCTACATACATTTGCGCTGGCTAATTTCAGTAGCATTACTTGTTGAGAAAGATAATAACCAAAAAGATAATTTTTGTTAGAATAATTTTATTGATGAAAAAAAGGTAAAACTTGATAAGGCAATTTATGTTTAGGACGAAATCGTAGAGACGATCTGCGCATTTCGTTAATATTTCTAGTCAGTCGGTTCGACCCTAAATGGTTTTCGTAGAAATTTTCTGCTAAAGATATAATATAATCTCTAATCATAGGTATTTCTGCTCTGACATGCAAATCAGAAATTCTGGAGTATCTATCTCCATTTAGGATTAACTTGAGTTGCTTATTTTGAAATACTTGCAATGAGTTATAATTTTTCATTGAAGTGCTGCACCAGACAGGTGCCGCGTACACCATAATTGAGACTCCGGATTCTATAACCACGCATAAAATTTGCCTGGCCGCTTCAGGCCGCTCGAGTTGGCCCCTGATGGCTTGAAAATCAGTTTTCGAAA
>NC_046662.1:72823126-72827882 GCF_010883055.1 Belonocnema kinseyi | reverse complement strand
CGCCATGAAATTTCCTATGAAGTGATATCTTAAAAAGTTGAATTTTCGAAAACTGATTTTCAAGCCATCAGGGGCCAACTCGAGCGGCCTGAAGCGGCCAGGTAAATTTTATGCGTGGTTATAGAATCCGGAGTCTCAATTGGTCTCAAAATCATATTATATATCAATTTTTTGTTTCGCGTCGTTAGAGCAGAATTTTTGGACATTAATGGATACAATTTTCTTTGCACTGCGTACGTTTTTGCTAGAGTTTCTCTGATGTGTTTTTTGAACAGTAGTTTCGAGTCTAGATGAGTGCTTAGATATTTAATGGACGAAACAGGTTTAATCGAATGCCCAAATACTTTAACTGGCTGAAAGATTTTTGTGCAGCTTGGTTTTTTAGAAAAAACAATAAGTTCAGTTTTGTTAGCGTTCAATTGAGTTTTCCACTTACGATAGAATTGTTCCAGAAGATTGAGATCTATTTGTACTTGTTTAGCTGCTACTATGGCGTTGAATGAGTAGCAATAAATAGCCGTGTCGTCAGCAAAAAGTGATATTTTTGTTTTATTGAATTTAGGTATGTCATTAAATTGGATATTAAAGAGCTTAGGGCCTAGCACTGAGCCTTGTGGTACACCTGCTCTAACCTTACGCTTGCTAGACGTGGCTCCGTCTACCGTAACAACAAGATGTCTATTTTGCAAATATGAATATATAAATTTAATCAAAATAGGTGGGTAATTGTATTTAATCATTTTATACACTAGTCCGCTCATCCAAACTCGATCAAATGCCTTTTCTACATCTAACAGTAACATAACCGTTACCTTATTCTGATTAAAGTTAACAATTCTCACTATTTGTTGGACAGTACTGTGTCCCGCCCTAAAGCCGAATTGTTCATCTATTATAATTTTTTCTTTACTCTCAAAGTCACTAAGTCTTTTAAGAATTATCTTTTCCGTTAATTTACTTAGTGTTGGCAAAAAGCTTATAGGCCTGCAACTACTTGGCTCTATACTAGATTTACCAGGCTTACATATTGGAATGATATTACCAGTTTTCCAGTGACTTGGAAAGTATGACAACCTGATAGATGCATTTATTATATACATTAGTTGAACGGTAGCTTTCTTCGTAAGATGTTTTAATACAATATTCTGAATATTATCCAATCCTGGAGCTTTTTTAGGATGCAGCTTCTGGATTTCTCTTTTTATTTCGCGTGGATTAGTGTAGTAGTTAGTGTATTCCTGTGGTAGTTCAGTATGGACAAAGTTATAAGCTGTTTGTATAATTTCTTTTTGGTCGTTAGTGAGATTTGTCAAGTCTATGTTGTGTACGTTTTCATATTGAGTTGCCAGCATATTAGCTTCGTCTATGGGTATAAAAGCTTCCTCGTCATTTTTTTGCAATGTCGAAACATCAATATATCTAATCTAATCACATGAACTTGTTTATTAAATAAAATTTTAATATCCCGACTTCTAGTACGCTGTCATTCTTTACGAGTTTTCCTTTTTTCATGAATATTATTCAGAATTTGTATAGGTAAATTATTTCTAGTGTCTCCTAGAGGTTTTTTTGGAACTGTTTGATTTATAGAATTTTGCAAAATATTAGTAAATCGTTGTAATTCTTTTTCCAAGGGTACTGAGTTATCAATCATTGAAGTAATTATTATATTTTTATTAAGTAAGCTATGGAATTCTAACCAGTCAACCTTGTCATAATCGAGAATTGTCCTATGTTTAATTTCATACATTTCATACAACATAAAAGTTAAATAAAAAGACGACAAGAAGAGCGAAATTTTGCAATAAAAGTAATGGCAAAAAGTAGGCCGTATTTAGTCAATGTTTTGAATGAACTATCCCATTTGCAGGTTCAAAAAGTCAAATAGATAGTACTTTATTTCGAACGAATTTAAGATAATATTACAGTTAAATAAAAATGTTACAAAAAGAGAATGTAAAAAAGAAATGCCAACAGCACGCGGTCATCCGTCCAAGTACTAACCGCGCCCAACGCTGCTTAACTTCAGCGATCAGACGAGAACTGGTGCTGCTTTGTTTTGAATGTTGTTTATTAAATGCCAAATAGAGTTTTATACATGATAGGGTTCACAATAAACAATGAATATCTTTTCATTACATTATTGAAGACTTACTGGCTAAGGAAAAGCTCTCGAAGTCACGTACATTATTTTATGCTCACGAACGCATATATAAGTTTAAACTTCACAATTTTATTTGGTTTTCAAGATATTTGCTACTACGTGGTAGAATTATCATATACATTTTTTTCGGGTGTTATTGGTCAGAAAAGGCATATAAAACTGGCCATTTGATTCACAGTGTTTGTTGGGTATAGAGAATAAATATATATAATAAAAAAAACTATACTACAGCTTAATATTATAAATATAAATAATAAATACTATAAATATAACAAGAACGATTGATTAGGATAACATCTAATATTGCATGCTTATGATATATGAGATAAATTTTACTTCGTTTTTTGGTAGATGTATACAAATAATACGTTATAATAAAAGTTTAAATATTTCTAGTTATTTTGGCTAGTCTTTGTACAATCATAATGTAATTTTTAATAATTAATACAATAATATACAAATCCAAAAGAATGATAGGAACTATTTGGTGATTTTGTACTATAGGATACTAGTCTAGGCAGAAAGTAGGATTGATAAGAGTGTGTTATTCTTCTAGCCAAAAGTATT
This sequence comes from Belonocnema kinseyi, assembly GCF_010883055.1. Classification (NCBI taxonomy): domain Eukaryota; kingdom Metazoa; phylum Arthropoda; class Insecta; order Hymenoptera; family Cynipidae; genus Belonocnema; species Belonocnema kinseyi. The sequence continues at coordinate 72,825,151 of NC_046662.1, read as the reverse complement.
TTTTGGTATTTAATCAATGTTTATCTTTTTTTTTCCTTATTGGTGGTGCATGTAGTGAACCTCCATGACGCGTTTGGTACACGTGTGTCGAGGTGTTTTTTGTATAGGATAGCATTTTTTGTTGCATGTCTATTAAAATGGTATATGACTGGTGCGCCGTGTGTGTCCTGAATATATCCATTTTTCTCAAGGTATAGAAATGCTTCTGGCGGAATAAAGTTTGTTTTGATTACATTTTAGTAATATTGATCGTTAGGGTAGTAGGTTCCAAAGATTAAGCTGTTTTCTGTTACCTTTCGTGTGTTTGCAAAATGATTTCTAGCTATTTTTAGAATTTGGGTGTCAATTTTGTGAACATTTGCCATATTATAGATTTGTTTATTAGATATATATTTTTCATAATTTGACGTAGCTGCTCTATACCTTCCGAGGCACGCCCTTAAGCATTTTCTTTCAAAGACTCTGATTCTTTCCATAATAGTTGGACTAATGTTGTACCAAATAGGGCAAGCGTATGTTATTATGGGTCTAACTATTAATAGGTAACATTTAATTTTAATTTGATAATGTAAGTGTTTATTATACATCAGTCTTTTTAGCATGGAGAATGCGTTTCTCGCTTTGTTTAGTTGTATCCCTACATGTTTAATGAAATATAGGGTTTGATCGATGTAGAGACCTAAGTACTTGACTATTTGTCTATTCGGAACCGGTTCTCCTCCATCTTTACGTTCTTTTATCTGAAATTTTTCCAATTTTTTCTAGTGTTCTTATTTGATTGACTGAGAGGCGGTCTAAATAGGATTGTTTCGCACTTTGAGACGTTTATTTTCAACTTCCACGTATGTATATAGTATTGAACTTTTTCAAAAAGGTCTTGTAGGGCTTCTTGTATTTCTGATACTTTTTTACCTATAATGTAGATTATGCCATCGGCGAATGCAATCGCTCGTTTATTTATATCTACGTTAATACCGTACATTTTTAAAATTTCCTTTATTTAAATATTAAATAGTATCGGTGACAGTACTGTTCCTTGGTGAAGGCCATTTAGGACTAAGAAAACTTTATCAGTAGTAATATTACCGTCTGTTATTATAAAGGATTTTCCCGTAATCATTTCTTTGATTATTTTTATCAAATATTTGGGAAAGGTATTTTTTAAAATTTTACATATTAGTCCGTTTATCCAGACAGTATCGAAAGCTTTTTCTAAATCTATTAGACATGCTTCTACATAGTTTTTATTATTGATTGCCCAGCAGATGTCTGACATTAGTTTATTTATGGCATGGATTGTAGAATGTTTATGTTTAAACCCGAATTGAGATTCCGGTATTATGTCTTTTTCTTCGCATACTTTCACTAGAGAGTCCTTTACTACAACTTCAAAGACTTTACTTATATTAGGGAGGAGGCTAATGGGTCTAAAGTCCGCTGGGTTTATACTATTATTTCCTTTTTTGAGGATAGGGATAATTTTGGATTTTTTCCACTCCTCTGGGAAGAAGCTATTATTTAACATGTTGTTGAAGAGGATGCAATAATCGTCAATAATTTTCGGTGTTATGTGCTTTAGTACTATATTTTGAATGCCATCGATGCCTGAAGATTTTTTATTGTTTAGATTTTTGAATATATTTTTCAATCTAATTTTTGAGGTAAAGAAATTTGAAATTTTCTCATCTAATGTACAAATATTGTCGGCGTTTAGATCATCGTTAAATATGACTATCGTTTTACTTATATTTTGCTCGTCTTTTATTTCTCGCGTAAACTTTTCTATTTTCTTATTGATGATTCTATTTAGTCCCTCTCTGCCGAGATGAAGGAATTTAGTATGCGTGTTTTGGAAGTGTAAGCCTATTATTTTGAGTTTATCTTCTTCGTTGGAGATTATGTGTTTGTCAGCATCGTCTTTTAACAAACTATTAGTGTTGATATTTGCTTCCCGGAGGAGTGGTGTATCTAGGTTTTGTATTTTAAGTTGCGGGATGGAGACTTTTCCCTTTGACCTAAATATTT
>NC_046662.1:72814386-72823026 GCF_010883055.1 Belonocnema kinseyi | reverse complement strand
AATTATTATTTCTAAGTTTTTAAATTGTTCTACTTCAGATAGTACTATTCGCTTAAATTTTAAGGTATTTTTAATTAGAATTGCTACACCCCCGCCCTGTACTGCGTTTGGTCGGTCCCTTCCAATGATATCGTAATCTTTAAACTCAATTTTATGTTTTGGGTTTAGTTTGGTTTCGTTTAGGGTTGGTATGTCTAGGTTATGAATTTTTAGAAAATTTAAGAGATTATTTCTTTGGTTTGTTATAATTGAATCTACGTTTACCGATATCATCTTTAATTTAGCAATTTTTAGGGTATTTGTTGTTTGGTTAAAGTTGTCACCAGCCATTGCGAATAGGATCAGGGATCAGTTAATATTGAGAACAGATTATCAATTCTATTACTATTTTGTTGGACTAATTGCATAGTTTTCAATAATTCTTTGGATATGTTTTGTAGAGTTTGGTTGTCTCGTGTTTCTTGTCTATTTTGCGTGTTATTTGTTGTGTATTGTATAGGTTCTCGAGTATTAAGAGTGTTTTCAATATTATGCTGCTTTTTGTTTTTGATAACGTTTGAGAAAGGAATTCCCGGTTGAATGTAATTGTTAAGCATACGCTCTTTAGCGATCCTACTTTCTTTCAGCAGCTGGATTTTTTCCTATGCTCTACGCTTTAATTGCAACTTTACTTCGCAGCCTCTGTAGGAGGCAGGGTGTCCGAAATTTTTACATGTTACGCAGAATAATTTACTTCTATCATCTGCGTTCGTCGGTTCTGGTCATTTACTTTTCCCTGGCTGGTGGGATTCGTTACATTTGAGGCATCTATAGTCTAAGTGACAATTCGAAGCTACATGGCCCAGTCTTTGACATTTTTTGCATTGGATACTATCCCTCTTTTTCAATTTTTCCCACCTAATTATTGGTAATTTATATACTTGATGCTATGTAATTTAGATGATTGACTGTCAGGTGTTATTTGAATTAGATAAAAAGGAAACATTCTATTTTCTTTCTGTGATTTAGTAGTTGTGTATCTAGAGGCTTTCAAAAATGTAATATTTTCAACTTTAAGTGATTTTAGCTCAATCAACAATTCTTCGGGTTCTATTTCGGTTCCTAGTCCTTTTAAGAGAAATGATTGCATTTTCTCTTCCTTGAGCGTGTAAGAAAAGAACTTGGCCTCTGTAGCTTCGAGTTGCTCTTTTGCTTTTCTAAAATCTTGTATGTTGTCGGTGTATAATGTGTGTTTATTACTATTAACGCGCTTAATGTGAAAATTATCTTTTTCTAGCTGTATCTTTATCAGGCTTACCGTTACTGCTTGGTCTTGGCCGAAGATTACAATGGGTGGAGGTTTTCCCTTCTGTCTGGTGGGCGAGGTTGTTTCAACGTCCTTCTTGTCTTGGGCTTGGATCAGGCCTTGATGAGTGCTGTCTCCTTTATTACCCTTATTGTTGACTGCGGCACCAGCTGAGCTGCCAGGCATTCCTCGAGGGTTACTGCTTGGATTTTGGGAAAAACATGGTTGTTTTTGTGATAGTCCTTTCTCGTGCTGCTGGTTTTCTGCGATGTCTGTTTCCATTTCATGTATTGGCTGCTTTTGTAGTTTCTCTAATTTTTCTATTCTTTCGGTCTGCTCACGTATGGTCTTTATCAGATTTGCTATTGTTTGCTGTTGCTTCTGGCTGTTGGTTATCATATCTTCGTATGTTTTTTTTGGGATTTCCATGCTTTCTGTGTAAGGCATTGCTCCTTCTTGTTTCTGCGATGCTGATACTTCTTCTGGTGATATGTCGGATTTAGATAGAGTGGAGGATTTTAACTTTCTTTCCGCATTTTTTGCTGGCTTCTCATATGGTTTCACGTTATCTACTCGTTTAGGGTTGTTTCTTTGAACTTTCAGATTCGGATAACTCTGAGTTGTCTTCTGTTCTGGTGTACTTGTAGTGGGCTGCTTCGTTTGGTCCTTATTGTTTCCCATAATAGATTTTTCATTTACAAATGCCCAAATATCGGCATTTTTTATTTCTTTTCTAGGGCGAAGGCCCCCCGAATCACTGATGAAACTCGTATTGTCTCTTTCTCTTTTTAAATTCACACTGCGTGGTATATTCGTCTGATAATCTGGCGCGAAACTTGGCCTGTAGCCCGCCGTGGTGGCGGCTTTTTCTGTTTGCAGATTCGTACTAGAGGATTTGGGATTTCAGCGTGGTATGGCCGTTGACAGAATGAAGAATTACGTGAACGTTTTTAAAGAAACTACCCCGCTTTTAGTGTAGCCAAGTCAAATAGACATGACATATTTCATACAACATAAAAGTTAAATACAAAGACGACAAGAAGAGCGAAATTTTGCAATAAAAGTAATGGCAAAAAGTAGGCCGTATTTAGTCAATGTTTTGAATGAACTACCCATTTGCAGGTTCAAAAAGTCAAATAGATAGTACTTTATTTCGAACGAATTTAAGATAATATTACAGTTAAATAAAAATGTTACAAAAAGAGAATGTAAAAAGAAAAGCCAACAGCACGCGGTATTCCCAAGCGGTCACCCATCCAAGTACTAACCGCGCCCAACGCTGCTTAACTTCAGTGATCAGACGAGAACTGGTGTTTTAGTTTAATAAGTGTTTATTAAGTTGCCAATATTTACAGATTTCTAGATAATTTTCATAATAAACAATGAATAATCTTTCATAAACATATAATATTATGGACTCACTGGCATACATACGAGTACAGCACTCGAAGTCTCGTACAAATTCTTATGCTTTCGTAATTAGCATACTAAATGTTATAGCAAACTTACTTCTAATTTTTTATTAAGATATCGATTAACGTGGAAGTCAATTTATCATGTACATTTTTGCGTGTCCTTGATCAGAAAAGTGGCGTACAAAAACTGACCATAATTCAGTGTTTTTAGGTAACAAATATATACTATGACAGATAAAAATATAATAAAAATACTATATTTACAAAGGAACTTAGAACTATCAAGATATAATAATATAAGATTGCATAATGCTAGTTTTTCCTAACACTATATGAGAGTCGGTCATAGAAAAATATTATCTATTTATACATATGTATTATTTATTGTCAGATAATATGTGATTATTTCTTTCCGTCGATTAAACGCTATCTGGCGATTTATATTTCGAGCTAAATTTACAATGAAAAAGGTTTACATTATAAGAATTGTAGGATCATCAAAGATTAGCTATTCGTCGAGCCAAAAATATTTCTCTTTATTTAGTCTATGTTTGTCTTTCTTTTCTTTGTTTGTCGTGCATGTTTTAGGTTCTTTTCGTAAAGAATAGCTTTTTGTCTCCGTCCTCTGTGATAGTGGTAAATGATTGGTGCATCATGTTCGTTTTGTATGTATCCGTTTTTGTCCAGATACATAAATGCCTCTGGTGGAATGTGGTTAGTTTTTATTATTTTTTCGTAATATGCGCCGTTCGGGTAATAAATTCCAAAAATGAGACTGTTATTCGTTACTTTCCGAGTACTGGCAAAATAGTTTCTCGTTATTTTTAATAATTGTGAATCTATTTTGTTAATTTTAGCCAAATTGTAATTTTATTCATTTGATATGTACTTTTGGTACTCGGACTCTACAGATCTGTGTTTTCCCAGGCAGACTCTGAGGCATTTTCTTTCAAAAACTCTAAAGTTTTCCATTATACTTGCACTAACAATATACCAGACTGGGCAAGTATACGTTAAAATTGGTCGTACTATTAGCGTATAGCATCTTACCTTGATTTTGGGATTTAAATGTTTATTATAAACTAACCGTTTGAGTTTTGAAAAAGATTGATTCGCTTTTTCCAATTGTATTTCCGCATTTTGATTGAAATTCAGATATTGGTCCATGTTAGTGCCTAAATATATTACTAATGTCTTATTGGGAACAGGCTCTCCCCCATCCTTTGTTTCTTTTATCTGAAAGGCTTTCCAATTTCTCTTTACGTCCCTATTTGCTGCGCTAAGCGGTGGATGGAAAAAGATTGTTTCGCATTTTTGGATGTTTAATTTTAGTTTCCATGTATAAAGATAATATTAAATATTTTCAAACAAATCTTGATGTTGCTCTTGTATTTTTGATGCTTTTTCACCTATGATATAAATTATTATGTCATCCGCAAAAGCTAGTGCTTTTTTGTGGGGTTCTGTATTGAGACCATACATTGTTAATAACTCGTAAACAAAGATATTAAAAAGAATTGGAGAGAGTACTGCTCCCTGATGAAGACCGTTAAGTACTTGGAAAACCTGATCAATCGTTATATTGCCATCCATGATTATGACACTTTTCCCTGTTATCATTTCTTTGATCATTTTTACGAGGTCTTTGGGGAATTTTAGCTTTAATAGTTTATAAATCAGGCCCTCAATCCATACTGTGTCAAAAGCTTTTTCTAGGTCAATTAGACAAGCCCCTACATATTTTTTATCGTTTATTGCCCTACAGATGTCCGACGTTAATTTATTTATTGCATGAATTGTTGAATGCTTATGCCGAAATCCAAACTGAAATTCCGGTATAACTTCTTTCTCTTCGCATATATGCAACAGAGAGTCTTTTACTATGACTTCGAAAACTTTACTTATATTCGGCAATAGACTTATAGGTCGGAAGTCTGCTGGGTTGGTGCTATTAATTCCTGTTTTAGGTATGGGCGTTATCTTGGATTTTTTCCATTCTTTCGGAAAGAAACTATTGTTCAGCATATTATTAAATAAAATACAATAATCGTGCACTATTGTGGGTGTTATATGTTTTAATGCAATATTTGGAATGCCATCAGTGCCTGAAAATTTTTTATTATTTAACTTTCGGAATATTTTGTTTAGTGTTATGTTTGAAGTGAAGAAATTTGGGATAGTTTCTTGTAATGCAAGTGAACCGGACCGCAAATAATCACTGAATTTGACTACTGTAGTATTAGTTTCTTTATCTTGTTCTATGTCAGTTTCAAAATTCTTTATTTTTTCCTGTATAATCTTGTTCAATCTTTCCCTTCCAAAGTGAAGAAATCTAGTGTGTGTGTTTTGAAAATGTGTTCCTATTATTTTTAGTTTGTCTTCCTTATTGGATATTATCAATTTATCCGTTTCATCTTTAATTAGGCTGCCTACATTTATATTTGCTTCCTGTAAAAGCGGAATATTCTGATTTGGGATTTTTAATTGTGGGATGGATATTTTACCTTTTGTTCGAAAAATTGGGTTTACTTGCGGAAACATACTTTTTGGGTCTCTTTCGGGAATATTACTTATTTTTTCAGACCAATATCTATTAATTGACGAAATATACTCTTGTTTAAGGAGTGCTTTTACTGTCAGGAGTTTATTTTGCAACAGATTTAATTGTCTGTTATTATGCGTTTTAAATTGTCTAAAAAGGTTGTTAATTTTGGTTACTAAAAGGCTTTTTTGTCTGTGAATTTTCATAATTGAAGGCGTTTGATAGCACTCCATAGAATTTTTACTTTTGATTTTAGGCACCGTATTTTTTATTGCAATCGTTATTGCCGTATTTATATCCCGCAAATATACTTCAATTTCTTCATTTGATAGATTTCTATTATTTGGAATATCCGAAATATATTCCTTTTCGAGGAAATTGGCAAATTTTACCTAATTAGTTTTCTTATAATTAAGTTTGTGCATAGTTTCCATTTTTTCTAATAAAAAATCCATATCAGTTTTATAGGAAATTCGCATTTGGATCGCATTATGATCGCTGTCATAATCTAATGTTTCCAGTTTGTCTGTATTCTCGAAAATGGCGACCTTCAGTCTGCCGTCAGCTAAGCATAGATCCAAATACGAATCTCCTCTAGGGAAAGACGGGAGGCTCGGGCTATATAATTTTATTTTCTGCGTGACTCTATTGTCATTTATCCAGTTTCTTAAAAAGGTTCCTCTAGTATTATTTTGTGAATTTAGCCAGCTCGTATGTTTCGCGTTTAGATCTCCTGCAATTACAAAGTAATTATCAGGGTCACCCAGCTTAAGGACTTCAAATAATTGATTCAATTCTTCATTAAAACTTAACCTTTCTCCATAGGCTGCATACGCTGCAATAACATATAGTTGCTGGTTATTTTGCAGCTTGATGCTGATAATTACCGTTTCTAAATTTTTAAATTTTTCGACTTCTGATACTATTATTTGTTTGAATTTAAACTCTTTTTAAATTAATAATGCAACTCCCCCTCCCTGTATTGAATTTGGCCTATCTCTACGAATAATGTTATAATCCTTAAATTCAACTTTATGTTTCGGATTTAATTTAGTTTCAGATAATCCTGCTATGTCTGGATCATTCTTTTTAAGGAAATTTAAAAGACTACCCCTCCTTTGGTTTTGAATAATTGAGTTTACGTTAATAGAGACCATTTTTAACTTTTTCACTCTGATATTTCGTGTATCTGAATCGTTATTGTCCGCCATTGGCAACGTCTAGGAGGTCTTTCATCATTTGGAATAATTTTTGTATATTCTCAATATTTTTGTTTATTAGGCCAGTAATTTGTGTCAAGTCTGTCGTTTGTCCTGTCGGTTGCGCATTCTGTTTCGTTACTTTGTTTGTCAAGTTTGTATTGTTTTGTGTTTGTGTTGTACGACGGGTTTGAGCACTTTGTTGCTTCTCATTCTCTACAACACTGGAAAAAGACAAGCCCTTTTGAACATAATTATTAATCATGCGCTCTTTGATAATCCTATTTTCTTTTACGGCGCGAATTTTCTTCTTTGTCTGGTCTCGAAATTCAACTTGTTTTGGGCATCCTCTGTAAGAGGCCGGATGGCCAAAACTATGACACGTTACGCAATAAAGTTTAGTTCTATCATCTACAGCTTCAATTGGAGGCAGTTCACATTTGCCCTGCTCATGATTTATGTTGCATTTTGCGCATCTAAACCCTAATTGACAATTTGGGGCCACGTGGCCAAATCTTTGACATTTTCTACACTGTACCGTCTCTGTCCTTTTCAGTTTTTCCCACCAGACAGCCTGGTAATTTAGGTATTTGATACTGTGCAGTTTGGTTGACTGGCTGTCTGCTGATATTTGTATTAAGTATATAGGTACTAACACTTTATTTTCTTTCTTTGATTTCGTCGTTGTGAATCTAATAGCCTTTAAAAATGTTAGTTTGTCTACGTTGTGGTTTTTGAGTTCGTCGAGTAGTTCGTCTGGGTTTTCGTTATTGTCAAGTCCTTTTAAAAGAAAGGATTGAGGTTTTTCGTCTTTAAGAGTGTATGAGTAAAATTTAGCCTCCGTAACCTCAAGTTGTTGCTTCGTTTGTTTGAAATCGTTCGCATTTTCAGTGTACAAATTATGTTTATTATTGCATATGCGCTTGATAAAAAATTTACGCTCACCTAGAGATTGTTTGACAAGACTCACCTTCGAACCTTGGTCTGCCCCAAATATGACGATTGGAGGTGGCCGCCTTCTCTTGTAGTTAGTTGACCCTTCTGTTAGCTGGTCCTCTGGGTGTTCTTCTCGTTCCTTTTCAGGGGTGACGTTAATCCCTTCACCTACCGAGGCTGTGGAAATTACACTCGACCTTTCTGTCTTCACAACTGATGTACGTGAGTCACTCGTTTTGATAGCCTGAGTACTGGGTTTTTGCTCCAGTCTCTGCCTCTTTGATGAACTTGCTTCTCCTGTCTCCATTTTGGAGTCTCGTTCAATTTGCGCCTTTTCTAAGTTTTGGATCCTTTCCATTTTACAGGAATCTCCATTTACAGGAATCTCCATTTTTTGCTGATTACTCTCCATGGTCTCGTTGATTTCCAATTCATCTGCAGTTTTATTCGATGTCTGCGACAGTGATTCTGCTGCTTTGAGGTTGTTTTTGTTTCCGGTTCCTTCCGTTGGCCTGATGTATGGTTTATGGGTGTTCACCTGCCTCTGGTTTTTCAATGAATTTGAAATTTCCTTGATTTTTGTTGTCCTTGTCGTTGGCATCCTCACTTCCTTCCTTCTGTTATTCCGAATAGAACCTCCGGGTAAAAATGCTCGATTTTTGACATTTATCCGATGTGTGGGGGGAGTACCCCCTTTTTTGTTGTCAAACCTTGTATGGTCAATCTCTCTTTTGAAACTTATACTGCTGGATAATTTCACTGAACTTTGTGGCGCGAAACTTGGCCTATGTGCTGCCGTGGTGGCAATTTGGTAGGTAAACTCGTTCAATTTGTTCGCTGCTTTGGCCCATGCGGCGCTGCCGCTTGAATATTTTCGAAAAAACTTTTCCGTATTTAAGGATTTAAGAGCGCTTGCTACCTGACCTTTCCCTTCGGAGGACCAAGGGATACTCCGACGAGAACTGGTGTTTTCAGTGTGGTATGGCCGTTGACAGAATGTAAAATTACGTGAATGTTTTTAAAGAAACTACCCCGCTTTTAGTGTAGTCAAGTCAAATAGACATGACATATTTCATATAACATACAAGTTTAATAAAAATTTGACAAGAAGAGCGAAATTTTGCAATGAAAGTAATGGCAAATAGGTGGCCGTATTTAGTCAATGTTTTGATTGAACTATCCCATTTGCAGGTTCAAAAAGTCAAATAGATAATACTTTATCTCGAACGCATTCAAGATAATATTACAGTTAAATAAAAATGT
>NC_046662.1:72812826-72814286 GCF_010883055.1 Belonocnema kinseyi | reverse complement strand
TTAATTTTCACATGGTCGTTAAAGTTTAAGTGTTGATCTATGTAGGCACCTAAGTATTTAACTATTTTTTTATTTGGGACAGGTTCTCCGCCATCTTTATTTCCTTTGATTTTAAAATTTTTCCAGTGTTTTTTAACATTTCTATTTGCTTTATTAAGAGTAGGTCTAAAGAATATTGTTTCACATTTTTTAACATTTATTTTCAATTTCCACGTGTAATAGTAGTATTGCATTTTTTCAAATAGATCTTGGAGTTCCTCTTGTATTTTTGATGCATTTTTACCGATAACGTATATTATTAGATCGTCTGCAAACGCGATGGCTTTTTTAGATGGCTCCGTGTTGAGCCCATACATTTTCAACAATTCGTAAGTGTAAATATTAAAAAGAATTGGCGACAGTAATGCTCCTTGGTGAAGGCCGTTAAGCACTGGATAAACTTTGTCAATTGTAACATACCCGTCTGTCATTACGAAACATTTTCCCGTTATCATTTCTTTTGACGAGAACTGGTGCTTTCAGCGTGGTATGGCCGTTGACAGAACGAAGAATTACGTGAACGTTTTTAAAAAAACTACCCCGCTTTTAGTGTAGCCAAGTCAAATAGACATGACATATTTCATATAACATACAAGTTTAATAAAAATTTGACAAGAAGAGCAAAATTTGGCAATCAAAGTAATGGCATAAAGGTGCCCGTATTTAGTAAATATTTTAAATGAATACCCGAGTCGAAATATGAGTTCTCTATTGATTCTCCATAGTGCTAAATAAATTCTCTTTCGATTCTCTTCAGGCTTAGACGTTCTCCGTCGATTCTCTATAGTGCAAAATACATTCTCTGTTGGTGCTAGTCAGTCCTCGACGTGCTCGTTTCATGCTCTTATGTCTTATTTAGTTCTCTGTTCATTCTCTTTAATCTCTTTGAAATTTTCATAGGTTTTTCTGAGTTCTTATTTGAACCTCTATTATTCTCTACCAGTATTTAAAGCCCTCCTTTAAATCCTCTTATATTCTCCTTAAAATTTTTATAGTATTTTATAAATAACACCTCTATATATAGTCTCTTGAATATTTTTAAACACTATTAATCCCAAAGTAAAAATATTACAAATGTGCAGTCCTTTTCTGGGTTTCCGCTTTTTTACGAAATTTGAAGGTTATGTACAGTACGCGCGCGCATACCACGGGTCGATTCGAAAATCGATGATCGTTCAGCAGCAGGTACTACGTGATCCGTGAATTCGTTATACAATCTAGTTAAAAAAGTGTTTTAAAAATAAAGGATTGAATTGCGTTTCTCATTATGGGTCGCAAAAAGTATGCTCTCATATGGTGGATCAACAGTTCCTATAAAGATGTTCAGGAATTATCTACTTTTCCAACAAAAGACAGGTTTGTGAACGCCATTTCTACATTGATATGGGTGGATCACAAAACGGGAATGAAAACGAAGGGAG
>NC_046662.1:72811665-72812726 GCF_010883055.1 Belonocnema kinseyi | reverse complement strand
TGCAATTTCTTCAGGCATAAAAAAGAGTATGTGACTTCGAGAGCAATTTTATTTAGCCTGTTAGTCCTTATTATTAAGCTAAGTTTATTCATTGTTTATTATAAAGACAACAACAATACTGTATATATAGCATCTAATAAACACATTTAAAACAAAAACAAGCACCAGTTCTCGTCTGATCACTGAAGTTAAGCAGCGTTGGGCGCGGTTAGTACTTGGATGGGTGACCGCTTGGGAATACCGCGTGCTGTTGGCATTTCTCTTTTACATTCTCTTTTTATAACATTTTTATTTAACTGTAATATTTCCTTAAATTCGTTCGAAATAAAGTACTATCTATTTGACTTTTTGAACCTGCAAATGGGATAGTTCATTCAAAACATTTACTAAATACGGCCACCTTTTTGCCAACACTTTTATTGCGAAATTTCGCTTTTCTTGTCAACTTTTTATTAAACTTGTATGTCATATGAAATATGTCATCACTATTTGACTTGGCTACACTAAAAGCGGGGTAGTTTCTTTAAAAACATTCACGTAATTCTTCGTTCTGTCAACGGCCATACCACGCTGAAAGCACCAGTTCTCGTCTGATCACTGAAGTTAAGCAGCGTTGGGCGCGGTTAGTACTTGGATGGGTGACCGCTTAGGAATACCGCGTGCTGTTGGCATTTCTCTTTTACATTCTCTTTTTGCAACATTTTTATTTAACTGTAATATTATCTTGAATTCGTTCGAAATAAAGTACTATCTATTTGACTTTTTGAACCTGCAAATGGGATAGTTCATTCAAAACATTTACTAAATACGGCCACCTTTTTGCCATCACTTTTATTGCGAAATTTCGCTTTTCTTGTCAAATTTTTATTAAACTTTTATGTCATATGAAATATGTCATGACTATTTGACTTGGCTACACTAAAAGCGGGGTAGTTTCTTTAAAAACATTCACGTAATTTTTCGTTCTGTCAACGGCCATACCACGCTGAAAGCACCAGTTCTCGTCTGATCACTGAAGTTAAGCAGCGTTGGGCGCGGTTAGTACTTGGATGGGTGACCGC
>NC_046662.1:72801925-72811565 GCF_010883055.1 Belonocnema kinseyi | reverse complement strand
AACTCGCATTACATTGAAATGAATTCTCTCTTGATTCTCCGAAAGTCTCTAAGATCAGAGAATTTAGAGAATTAAAGGAGAACTCAAATTTCGACTCGGGTAATATTTCAGGAAAGTAATACATTTGTGTAGTGAATTTAATATACATGTGTATTAAATTTAATATATAGGTCAGTATAGCAATGTGCGTGAAAACTCAACCTGCTTTCATTTCATTAAATCTTTTTCAATATTCCCAATGAAATTAATAATCTAGAATTCGTAAACTCAGTTGTTATTTATAATGAAAGTGCAATGTACGGGTTAAATTTTTCCTAATTTTGCTCTGAATGGTCAAAATTTAAGGGGGATACAATTAAGTGTAGGTTAAGCCTGTTATTTATTTGCTTAATTGAAGTTTTCGACTTGTAATCCAATTTTATTTTCGGTTAACAGGAAGAATGTATCAAGTTTTATTATGTAGAATCGAAAATTACAGCTAAGCTTATTTTAAATTTGTAAAAAATGAAATTTTATTTTTCACAAATTTAAAATAAGCTTAACTGTAATTTTCATATACATTTATGTTAATCAAGAAAAATCATATATATATATATATATATGATTTTTCTTGTAAGTGATTAACATAAATGTATCTGGAATTTAATATTATTATTATTACACCATTAAGCCATTTCCCTTTCGGGGTAGACGTGACTCACTCGGTAGGGGAAAGGACTAGTGTCTGGTAGGGATAGAGATTTTTCAGATTGATCCAGAATTCTCGTGCTATTTAAGTAAATAACACGTTCGTTCCGCAACACTGCTCCGACCCAGGTTGCTGATCAATCTCTCTAGCAATCACCCCAAGCGAAGAACCTCTAATGGCGATTTCATCTACTTCATATATTAATTTTAACACACATGGGTATATTAAATTTAATATTATTTTTAAAAGTGTTCATGTTAGCATATTTAATTTTACATAAAACTAATTTCTAATTTTTTATTTAAATATTGATTTACGTAGTCGCAATATTATCATGTACATTTCTCTTTCACCTTTGGCCAGAAAAATCGCGTACAAAATCTGACCATACTTTTATAGTTTTCAAGTATTTTTAAACCAACATATAAAAATAAAATATAATAGCAATTAACAACACTATAACTAAAAAAAAACTCAAGGAAACGTAATGACATGAAGAAATGGTGATTTCTGAATTCTAACTTTTTTAATGTTCTGAGTATTGACAATGAAAAAATATTATTTGCTTGAACATAAGTTATACACGTAATAATTTTTTCTGTCACTCTAACAACATTTTTTATTTTATATACTCATCTTATTTACAGTGTAATTGAGTTATCTATAAGATTAGTAGGATCATGAAAGGTTGAGCTATTTATCTAGCCAAAAATATATTTCTTTATTTAACCTATCTTTGTGTTTTTTTCTTTGCTTGTTGTGTATGTTGTATGTTGTATATCATGCTTCGTGTGGAGTTTTTGTGTCTAGGTTTTTTTTTGTATAAAATAGCTTTTTGTTTTCGTCTTCTGTGGCAATGATAAATAATTGGTGTGTCATGTTTGTCTTGTATGTATCCGTTTTTGTCTAAATACATAATTGCTTCCGGTGGAATGTGGTTAGTTTGTATAATTTTTTCGTAATATGCATCGTTTTGGGTAATAAATTCCAAAAATGAGACTGTTATTTGTTACTAAGTACTGGCGAAATAATTTCTCGTTATTTGTAATATTTGTGATTCTTTTTTATTAATATTAGCCAAGGTGTGCATTTTTTTCATTCGATATAAACTTTTTGTAGTTAGACTCTATTGATCTGTGTTTCCCAAGGCAGATTCTGAGAGATTTTCTTTTAAATCTCTAAATTTTTGCATTATGCTTGGACTGACGTTATACTAGATTGGACAGGCATATGTTAAAATTAGCGTTACTAATAAAGTGTAGCATCTCACCTTAATTTGGGGATTTAAATGTTTATTATAAACTAAACGTTTGAGTTTTGCAAAAGATTTTGCTGCTTTTTCCAGTTGAATGTCAGCATTTTCATTGAAGCTCAAATATTGTTTCTTTTATTTGAAAAGTTTTCCAATTTCTCTTAACGTCCCTATTCGCCGAACTAAGAGGCGGTCGGAAAAGGATTGTTTCGCATTTTTGTATATTTAGTTTTAGTTTCCAAGTATAAAGATGATATTGAACATTTTCAAATAAACCTTGAAGTTCCTTTTGTATTTGTTATGCTTTTTTACCTGTGATGTATATAATTGATGTCATCTGCGAAAGCGATTGCTTTCTTGTGAGCTTCTTTATTCAAACCATACATTGTTAATAATTCAGTAAGACCAGGGTAAATCATGTGAAGCATAACCTCTAAATTTTTAAGTTAAGCGTTGTTGTTACTCTTTTACTTGAGTAGCAAGAGAATTCCTTATTAAAATAAACAGGAAGTAATTAATTAATGTGTATGTGCACGACAGTCCAATCTTGATATTAAAGTAATATGTGAGGCTGTTTTTCATTTAAAAGCATCTGAGCTATGCAACTTTTTTAATATTTGATCAGATTTATGGATTTTAAGTTTTCGCTATGATTCCTTGATTGAATGTACTAAAATATTATTTTATTATTATTGCTAAATTGACATGGTGCAGTGCTGCCAACCCTCAAAAGTGGTTATTTCACTGAACCAATAAGTGACCTTTTACTGATTGTCAATGAACCATTTTTAGCTATTTGAATCAGTGAAATTTCACTGATTCAGATGTGGAGTGTGCCGTCCGTCATCATAAAACTTTTTTTCTGTTATCATTTCTTTAATTATTTTAATAAGATATTTGGGTAATTTTAGTTTAAATAGTTTATAAATAAGGCCTTCAATCCAAACTGTGTCAAAAGCTTTTTCCAGGTCAATAAACAAGCTGCTACATGTTTTGCATTATTAATGAGATTGTTGAATGCTTATGTCTTAATCCGAATTCAAATTTCAATATAACTTCTTTCTCCTCGCATACATGCTAATAGGGAATATTTTACTATAATTTCAAAATCTTTACTTATGTTTGGTAATAAACTTATACGTCGAAAGTCTGCTGGGTTGTTACTATTAATTCCTTTTTTAGGTATATGAGTTATTTTAGATTTTTTAAGTTCTTGCGGAAAGAAACTATTGTTTAACATATTATAAACAAGCACAGAAAAACGCTGGTGTTAAATTTGTTGCAGCTCAAATTTCATTAGGCTCCCAATTATCATTTGAGAGAGTTTCCAAATCTCAAATGTATTCCGCTGATCGTAGGTGTCCATGTCGGCATCTAGGGGAAAGTATCATTTGGACTGAATTTTGGCTCATGCAGAGTTGTGGAGTTATGGACCGCGCTGTCAGCCACCTGAATACCTGTCAAAGCAACTATTCGCATTGCGATATTAGCCTAAATAATTGTTAATAAGGAAACCAATTGAAACAATATTTACCTAATTTTCAAATTTCTTTCATTTAATAGGGCGAACCAGTCACTTAGAATAAAATTATAACTTCCTAATGCAACTTCCACAAGTTAGGTTAGTCATGCCCGTCGACATTTAAACTAAAACCGGGATGTATAGAAAAAGTCATGACCGTCTACATATACAATAAGGCATTGTCACTCCAATCACTAGCTCACTTCACTTCGTTGAATACTGAGGGGATAACAATTGACCAAATGCATGGGAATCGGTTAATTTTTGCTCTATTTTTCTAATATCTTCGTAGAAAGTAATTTTTCTGTAAAGTGTAACTTTTGATTTCAGACTAGAAAAAAATTTATAACACATATATTTGATGAATAACAATTTATTTTCATTGAATTTGAAAGACTAATATTTCTTAAAATATTTGTTAATAGATACATTTTTTTAAATACCATATGATATTACAGCAGCTTGATATATAGAAGCTAATTGCAGAATATAATAGTTATAATATTTGAATAATTTTAAAACAAAATTTCAGATTGTTCTTTTTGATTGAGACGTGACAAAACGATGCTTGAAGTAAAAAAAAAGCATAACTACAATGCAGTCGTGATAATTTATGTATTTATAGGTTATTTAATTATATGAATTCCCAGAAAAATACATACAAAATATTAAAAACTTATAAATAATTATTTTCAATCACTTTTCCACGAAATTTCTTTTTAAATTAAATGTTTTGTAAAATATAATTTGGTCTTTAGAATTCACTGAAAATAAACTGTTATTAATATAATATATGTGTTGTATTTTTTTTTGCCTGAAAGCAAAGTTACACAATTTGTATATATCCTTGTGGATATTTGAATAATTGTTTACTTAAGTTAAAAGAAGCCCTAACGCAAGCGTAGTAGCCCAGGGTGCCAACATTGGCATCATTGGTCCACAGTACAAACCGGAAAAATAAATTTATTATTTCATTAAATAGTAATTAAAAAATAAAAACTATTTTTTAACTACACTTATATAGAACAAATTACCTTTTACGACGATGTTAGCAAAATAGGGAAAAAATGAACTAAATCACATACATTTTGTCCCTTATTTTCCCCTCAGCAATCTACGAAGTGAAGTTAGCTGTTTATTGAAGTAAAAATATCTAATAGGCTTTTATCTTATCAGTTTGAATGTTTCCGCCGCTATATTTGAAACATTGCAACGTTTCACGAAACTCTCAATGTTTCGTGAAACTTTTGATTAGGCTAAAGTTTCATGCAAATTTACATCCCTACTCATCGCGAAAAACAAATTTCTGTTTTTATTATACAATTGTATTCACCTTATCTTTCATGTATGCCACTAGCCACTGCAAGATTAGATATCTAAGATACCTTTAAACTTCCGCAGAAAATCTAGTGGAAATTTGTTCGAACGACCAGGCATCAATTTCGATGCAGACGGTCACGACTTAGTTTGTACATCCCGGCTTTGGTGCTTTGAATGTCATATCGTAGGTTTTTTGACTAACCTAACATTTGGATATTACATCACGCAAGCAATATTTTTATTCCGAGACTATTTAGTCGCTGGTAAATGGGAGGAAATAAAAAGTTAGGTAATTATTATTATAACTTGCTTGCTTATCAACATCTGTTTCACTCAAATAACGATCGACAAAATGATCTTGACGGGTGACTTACAGTTTGTAGACGACACTTCACGTTGCACTGGATGAGAAAAAACAGTGTCTAAATGATGCTTTTCCCCTAGATTCTCCGAATGAACCTGTGTGGCTCAAATTTGTTGCAACTCTATTCAACACCGATTTCGGTGTACATTAGAGGATCGGCGATTTTCTGTGAGATACATTAGTATTGGGAAATTGTAGGTGTAACATATTTTAACGCAATATTTGGAATGCCATCAATACCTGCGGATTTTTTATTATTTAACTTTCTAAATATTTTATAAAGTGTTCTGTTTTAAGTGAAAAAGTTCGGGATTGTGTCTTGTCATGCAAATGAATCGGCCCTCAAGTCATCACTGAAGGTGATTACTGTGGTGTTGGATTCTTTTTCGTTTTCTATTTCTGTTTCAAAATTTGATATTTTATCGTGTATAATTTCCTTTAATCTTGCTCTTCCAAAGTAAAAAAATCTTGTGTGTGTGTTTTGAAAATGTGTTTCTATTACTTTTAATTTATGTTCCTGATTGGATATTATTAATTTATTGTGGTTTGGCCGTTGGCGGAATATACAATTACATGCATTTTTTAAAAGAACCAGACGGTTTCCAGGGTTAAAAAGTCAAATAGTCATGACTTTATTTTTAACATATTTATAATAATATCAAAGTTAAATAACAAAATTACAAAAGAGAGAAAATTTATACAAAAAAGGATGCCAACAGCACGCGGTATTCCCAAGCGGTCACCCAGGAAAAGTTACAGTGGAACGTTGAGAACAAAAAATTCAAAACATATAAGTCTTTTCTTTGCAATTAAACAATTTTAAATTAAATTCAATGAAAAAATCCAAACATTTGAATGTTAAACGTTTATAAATTGAACACTTGAAATAAGGTGAAGACTTCAGTTAATGACGTGCGACCAGTGAGTGACACCCTAGCTTAATTTTTTTATTTATTAAAATTTAGTTGAAATCAAAATATAAATGAAGGCTTTGTAAAAAGTAGCATGCTTAAATATAAAATTTTATATAAATATGTCCACGGAATAATTTTCAAAGGAATGTATCATAGGTGTCACTAACGCTTCCACTCGTGTCAAGCACACAAAATATCAATAGTAATTATAAGCATTGTAGACAGTCCTGCCATGATGCTTATACTATTAAAAAACAAATAATTCACTTATACTTACAAACAAACTCGTGATGATAGCGTCTCCAACAGTGAAATGCTAAATATTGTAATCTTGAAAAGTAACAGTGTCACTAACTTGCGTCTTTAACATATTTCTGGTTAAAAAATGTAAATCCACGATATTATTCTCAATGCTCTAAATTAAAATTAATCACTTCTTTGAACTCACACTATTAAAAATATTTTGAAAAAACATGTTCCTATTTCGATTTAATACCAAATTCTAACTAAAAAATTTCCCCCTGTCGTCTGAATGTTAAAAATGCCAAATTTGCTTTTCGGCCACTCAAACAATTTTAGAAAAAAAATGTGTCTGTTATAATTCAGAAAAAACACTAATACCTAAAATTTTGTCCGTTCTAAAACAATACACTTCTGAAAAGGTCTCCCAAGATTATTTAGAAAAACTTGAAACCTAAAATATCATCCCTTCCAACTTTTAAAAATATGAAATAACTTTTATAAAATAAAAAGTTCCCCTGTTCTACCCAATAAAAATGATAAAAAGAAAAAATGTCTTCTTTTAATTAAGACAAAAATTAAAAACACCCCCCCTCCTTCCAACCAAAAAAATGTTTAACAAATTTAGCATTCTGTCTATTTAAAAAATATTGAAAACCAAAATTTCCTCCTTTTCAATTCAATACAAATCTGAAAAATATAAAATGTTCCTGTGATAATTCAACAAAAAATATAAACATAAATGTCCTCGTTTCAAACAAAATACAAATGTAAAAACAAAACAATTCATCTTCAAATTCTAAAAAAAAAATCAAGACCAAAATTTCTTTACTTTCCTTAAAAATGAAAAATGTGAACTTCAAAAGTTTTTTTTATATGTAAATCGTTCAGGTTGATTTTTTTAAATTCAAGTTAAAAACAATCAAGTTAAAAACAAATAAAAAAATGAATCAGCTGAAATTGTAACGTTCAAGGTTTGAATTTAGAACTCTGAAATATTAACAATTTAAGCTTTTCTTTTTCAAACAATTCATTTTCAAGTGGTTAATTTACGAATAAATGATTCTGCATATTTGGACAAACAGTTATATATTGTTAAATATTATAAAATTATTTTTTTTTACATTAAAATCTTTGACATTGAATTATTTAAGAATGGGAGATTTGATACAGAAACAATATTTTAATAGGATTTGAAACTAAATAAAAGCATTCAAGTACGCATTTTTATTATTATACCATAAAGTCAAATCCCTTTCGGGCTAAGCATAATGTATTTTATTCTACAATCGTCATACTGCCGAGCTCAAGGAATTTAAATGAGAAAAAGGGAAGTGAACATGAGTAAAAAAAACTTCATATCAATCTAGATTCTAGAGCGTTCATTCCGCAACACCGTTCCGATACAGGTAGCTGATCAATATCTTTAGTAATCGCCCCAGGTAAAGAACTTCACAAAGTCATCATATTTCATAGATCACCAAAAAATACGCGAAAACCACATAGTAAGATCCATCATACACTTTACTTGAATCAAATCCACTAAGCAACGTTTTCTACGGCCGCCCATTAGTATCAAAGATCGTTCATTTGGGGCGCCTCTTATACTCCGCTGACACTCTTTATCAATATTTCCTATAAACTATTTTCCCCGCACATTCTTGTTTTGTGATTCTATGGCTCTTTATATCTTTTAGCTTTAGATGAATCTATTATTTTGAAAATATTTATATATACTATTAGGCTCTGTCCCTGTCGGTGTAAGCGTGACTCACTTGGTGAGGAAGGAAGTAGTATGAGGTGTTACCGGGGGAGGGAATTTATATTTTTAAATTGTTCTACAATTCCCTCTTTGTTTATTTAAATAATACCCATGTCGCTGAACAATCTCTCTAGCGATTTCCCCAAGTGTAGAGCTTCACAAAGTCCATATTCAAAGATCTCCACCCGGGCCCATTTGTGTTCAAGGTTTCGTCAGTTTTTCATCCCTCAAAACTTGTAAATAGTTCATAAAGTTTCATTTAAACGTTTAAGTTTGTTGAACTACAAAGGCTCTCTATGGAAGACTGTTTCGAGAACTGAGATCAACAAGTGAGGACTGAATTCTTCCGAAATGTTGGAAGTGACCGGCCTAGCCGTTAACTATAGATTTAAGCGTCCACAAGTTGTGGTTTCTACACCCTCCCTCTCACACTCTCTTATAAAGGGAATTCAATGTTGCGTAGCGTCGCCCCCGCAATCTTCGTGGTTAAACAGAGGCTACCGCAACTGTGGCCACAGAGTCAGTCCTTTTCCACCGCGAGCTACTGCTTAATCTGATTCCATTAAAGTGGACCCCGCGAAAAAATGGAATAGCGGGTGGGTAGGACAGGAGCACAAACGAAGGAAGACAAAGAGATAGAATCTGATAAATGATGTCGGGTTACCACGCGGTCTGCTCCAATAAGAAGAGGAACTCGCCGCCGAGCAGTCGAGACGCGATCGAGCATGCAAATATATGCCCCTTCATCTTGGGGCCGACCAAGGGCCCTCTTTAACTACTGCCCAGACTGTCCAGACTGCCGACATTTTTTACGCGTCCCAGATACGTCAATAATTCTACGAGTCTAGCCTCCTAATTTGAGAGGCT
This sequence comes from Belonocnema kinseyi, assembly GCF_010883055.1. Classification (NCBI taxonomy): domain Eukaryota; kingdom Metazoa; phylum Arthropoda; class Insecta; order Hymenoptera; family Cynipidae; genus Belonocnema; species Belonocnema kinseyi. The sequence goes on along the minus strand of NC_046662.1, from coordinate 72,802,636 downwards.
AATATTCTTACATTGGGCAAGTCTTTATTTCCAATATTCTAATGTAAAATTCCCCAAGTGTGGGTGGTGACATATTGGCAATGACCAAAGAGAAGAATCATTTTTTATATTTACAGGTCAGAAGTACTCATTTCAGAAAAACAGAAAAATAAGATTCTCAACTGCCCCTCAAGATCCTCAACTGCCCCAACTCAAAAAGTCATGTTTTTCGATTGTCTCTAAATTCTGGGAATATGTTCGCCTACCCAACAGTAGTTAATCCACAAACTTATAGACCAGGATTACCAACCCTCCCCAAGTGAGGGGGGGTTGAATTTTCAACCCCAATGCCTGCAGGGGTAGTTTCAAACGCCTGTAACTTCCTTTCTATTTACGCGATTTAAAATTTTTATGAGGGTTTCGGAAAGTGCTTTTTACACGCTTTCATCCTATTTTTATTATTTATAACAAAAAAAATCGTTTAAACAATTTTTTCAATAAATCAATTGTTTATTTAACTGTTTTCGCAATTTAGGCATCTGCGATTTTTCTTTAAATAGTCTCAAAAGAAAGCTTGACTTTTTTACTATGAAAAATATCTAATAAGAAAATGGACAAATTGAAATTCACTGAGTTATAGAGCCGGTTGTAGAGGGAGTCCTCGCGCTCGCACTCGGGCGTTATGCGGCAGCATACCGCGGAACAGTTTTCAAGTATGCCATTTTTTTGTAT
>NC_046662.1:72799525-72801825 GCF_010883055.1 Belonocnema kinseyi | reverse complement strand
TATTATAACAGTCTTATTTAAATCTTGACCCGCATTTGAAAGAAATTTAAGAAATTGGTGTTTTTGGAATTCATCTCGTTTGAATAAAAACTCAATTATTTGATTGAAAAATTAATTATTATGTTGAAAATATAACTATTTTGTAAAAAAGTCCTCTTTTCTATCAAAAATTCTAATACTTTGTTAAAATTTTTATTTCTTTTATTTGAAGGTTCACCTCTTTCGTTGAAAATACATTTTTGAAACTGAGAATTATTCTATACCATTTTTGGTTAAAAAATCATGTATTTTGTTAACAATTCATCTTTCTTTGTAAAAATTAAATTGCTTTATGGAAAATTTAGACTTTTTGATTAAAAATTACATTTTTCGGTTGTATTATCAACTGTAAATATTTTTTGGTTGCAAAGTCGTTTTTTTGTAAATGCAACTATATTGATGAAAATTAAAATCATAATTTTTGGGTGGAAAATTCGATTATTCACTTAAAGTTGAACTACTTAGTAAAAAAATTAATTTTGTCTTATTAAGGATTCATAATTATAGCTGAAAATTGAACTATTTGCCTTTAAATTAGGTTAAAAATCCAGTTTTTTTGTAGATAATACTCTTTTTTACTTTAAAATTTAATAATTTCTTAAAATTCAATTGACCTTTTTTAGCAGAAATTTAATCTTTTTGATTGAAAATGTATCATTTTTGCACAAAAATGCAATTGCTTGGTTAAAATATGAACTGCACATCTTCTTGGGTTTAAAAGTCGAGCATTTCACTAAGAGTTGAACTACTTTGTAAAAAAATACGTTTTTTTACAAGGGTTTATAATTATGGTTGAAAATTTAACTATTTGGTTGAAAGTTTAATTCTTTGATTGAAATCTCATATTTTTCGTTGAAGAAATTCAACTTTTTGTAGATAATTCGTCTTTTTGACTTTAAAGTTAAATAATTTCGTTGAAAATTCATGTATTTTGTTTAAAATTTGTCTTTTTTTGTAGATCATTAATTTTCTTGGTCGAAAATTCATCTGATTGGTTGACAATTCAACAACTTTGTTTGAAATAATGTTTTTCCGTTAAAAATTATTTATCTTTATCTGAAAATGTAACTATTATAGGATTGATTAAAAATTAATCTTATATATTGGTTAAGTTTGAAAATCGTTTTTTTTTTTATAGAACATTAACCTTCTTGGTCAAAAATTCACCTGTTCCCTTGAAAATTTAACAATTTTATTGAAAATTCGTTTTTTTCCTTGTTCAATTCAATTTTTTATCACAGCTTTTATCTGGAAATTGAACTATTCAATTTTTGGTTAAACTTTATCCTTTAAATTGTATTAGTTAAAACACCAATTATTTGTTAGAAAATTAATTTATTTGTTTTCGATTATGACTTAAAAATGACTGAAATTTTCTAATTAAAAAAAGGAAATTTCGTTAACTATCAGCAATATTTGAGCGTTCATTTAAAACAATCCATTACGAACAACTGTTAAAAACTATACAAATTTGAACAAGATGGTTCGAAATAGAAAGCCTGGAATTGTTAAATTTGTAATGAGCTAAATTTTAAGTTTAAACGCTACACTTTTAATTTAAAAAAAGATTCAGAATTAATTTAAAACTTGAAATTATTTCAAATAATTTGAAACACAATTAGAATTTTGCAGATTAAAAAAAAGCTTTTTGAGAATTGTACAGTATTTGAAAAGAATAACAAAAATTGTTGTGATTGCTAAGAACATTGAAAATGATTTTTTATTTTGACAAATAAATTTTAAGTGAGTATTTGAAAACATTTTAAAAATTTAAAAAAAAAGTATCCGGAAGATTTTAAGGAAAGTTTTTTATTTTGCAGTTTTTTTAATGTTAGGAACAAAATTTAATTAACAAAATATATCAATTTTCAACCCAAAAGTTTACTTTTTAACAAATTAAATTAATTTTCTATCAAATAATTGGTGTTGTAACTAATTCAATGTACTGGATAAAGTTTTAAACAAAAATTGAAAAGTTCAATTTCCAGATAAAAACGATTAATTTTTAATCAATCCTAGAATAGTTACATTTTCAGATAAAAAAAATTTTTTAATCGAAAAAATAAATTTTCAATAAAGTTGTTAAATTCTCAACCAATAACATGAATTTTCGACCAAGAAAATTAATGATCTACAAAAAAAATAAATTTCAAACAAGAATGAATTTTCAACCAAATTATTTAATTTTAAAGTCAATAAAACGAATTATCTACAAAAAGTTGATTTTTTTCAGCGAGAAATATGAGTTTTCAATCAAAGAG
>NC_046662.1:72798397-72799425 GCF_010883055.1 Belonocnema kinseyi | reverse complement strand
CCCCCCCCCCCCCCTCCTTCCAATTATTGACTACCTCATTCAAATATGTTTATATGAAAAAATACTAATAAATAGGGCAGTAGCATTCTAACGCTAATATTATTTCTGCATATCCATAAATAGGTGACCTGACATTTCCATCGTAAATAAAGGGGAAACATAATGATTTGTCACAATATCGTCTAAAAAGCTAATGATTATTATCTTTGAAAAAATTAATTCAAAATTGTTCAATCTTTTTATAGACTACATATATAATTGTTTGTCACTTTGTCTTGCGAATAATGAATCAAAATTACGTCAAAAAATAGATTATGGCTTCGACCAAATTATACAATTTAGTGGCTAATCACTGTGCTTTCAAAATCAGTAATCTATAACCTGACGTGGCCAACGAGGTGGCCAATGACTGAATTGTACCACATTTCAGTGGCCAATCATACGGTAATTGGCCCATTCTAATTACTATATCGCCATGGTCAATTGCTGAATTTTTTGACATTATTGTTAATTTCTTTAAATATAAATTATTTGTTACCTCTAATGTCTAACTTACTATGGCAATTTAAATATTTATAAAATTAATTATTCATCAGTGTATTTTAGAATCACGATCGTCCCTTATAGTGTTTTTTGGCAAAGTATTAAACGGGAAAAATCCCTTAAGTGATCAATAATCATACCGCTTCCCCTATATCTAATATCTTATATGGGGCCATTATTCCTCAACTGCCCCAACTCAAAAAGTCATGTTTTTCGATTGTCTCTAAATTCTGGGAATATGTTCGCCTACCCAACGCGATTAAAAATTTTTATGACGGTTTCGGAAAGTGCTTTTTACACGCTTTCATCCTATTTTATTATTTATAACAAAAAAAATTGTTTAAACAATTTTTTCAATAAATCAATTGTTTATTTAACTGTTATCGCAATTTAGGCATCTACGATTTTTTTTTAAATAGTCTCAAAAGAAAGCTTGACTTTTTTACTATGAAAAATGTCTAATAAGAAAATGGACAAATTGAAAT
>NC_046662.1:72796397-72798297 GCF_010883055.1 Belonocnema kinseyi | reverse complement strand
GGGGGGGGGGGTTAACCATTCCTTATGCAGGATACGTTAAAGTCTGTAAGTGACTAAAAAACAAAAGTATTATTATTAAACGTGGTAATCCAAAATTTACGAAATAAGTAAATTTAATGAGCGAGGCACCTTAATGGAATTAGTTTTCGAAAATAAAATGCTTTAATAACAATAAGTCTTTAGTTTTAAAAAGGTACGATTGAAAATTAACATTCCTATTTATTTATGGCAGCTGCACATTCTTTCCTCTTGTTCTCGTTTTTTCATTGAATGCAACTTGACTAAATTAGTAGAACCCAATAAGAAAATCCCACTATTTGTTGAAAAGTCTCAATATTTAATTACTTAGTTGAAAATTCAAAAATTTTGTTAAAAAGTAACCCCTTTTAGTTTGAATCTTTAAGGAATGTTAAAACAACCCTTAAAATAAATTAAAACACTTTCCTTGATAATGGAAGTTATCTGTACTTATTTTCAATTGATTTCCTACCCCAGCAATTTAATCAAAAAATATCCCGCGGGTGCTGATCAGTTTTCTAGGAAATGGAAATTTCTAAGTTGATCGCAATAATTTATGATTTCCACTTATTATTATTTTTAAAGCTTTAGGATTTATAAAATTCAGAATATTATTTATTTCAAATATATTTTGAACTTTAATGATTTCTCGTTTACATAGGTAACATTAATTAACTTTATTCAAAATAAAAATCGAGATAAAATGTTTCGAATTAAAGATTAAAAATGTTCAAGCTTTTGCGTATTAAATCAGTGTCGCTCGAGTCAGAATGGGTTAAGCCTATAATGCATGTTTTAATTTATGAACTCTCCACTTAAAAAGCCATTAACGATAGTGCACACCGGGGGGTTTGTTTCTCTTATAGCACCAGCACGTAAAACTAGTAATTCTGTCCGCAGTTAATCTGCGATTACAATCGTATACAATTGTGAGTGGGAACAGATAAAATCGATCAGAGGGGTTGGGGAAACATCAATAAAATTGGAGGGAGCAGTTAGAACTATTTAAAAAATCTGATAATTGAATGAAAGTCCCTCGCGAATAAAAATATAAATTTTTTCAAACACCTGGATATTTAGAAAGACTAATAAATAGTTCAAAATAATTGTTACTATTTTAAATCAATTTTTATTTTAGTTATTTCCCTTGTCCGTAATTTTAGAACTTATATTACAATATTATTGTTTGATACTTATTTGGCTATTCAATGAAGTTTGAATTTTATCAACATGGAAAAGAGAAAGTAACATTTCATCTTTTCCTCAAGCTACACTTTAAGTCCCATATAATAACAGTATCGGGGCTTTCCACACACTGGTCTTGTTACTAAATCGGTACCATCGAAACGTGAACAGTCAGGATCGCCTGAACCGCTTCCAATTGGAATGCATAATATTGTGCAATATACTTGACTGAGTACTTGCGCACGGCGGCACGTCCGAGGCGAGAGTCGCAACCGTCTCTCGTCCTACTCCCTGAGAAACTGCGTGCACCAGCAGTTCTGGGAATTACAAAACCGGATCGGTTTCTATGGGACCTGGAGTGTATATTAAGCATTTAGACTTCACAGTTCAAAATGCTCTCAAACAGGAGAAACAGGGTGATTTTGCACAAAAACAAAGGAATAATAGGGGAATTAATTCTTTAAAATAAAATAAATATATAGGTACCATATTGAACTCAATATCAAATAGTTCACTGCTAAACAAGAAAAGATTAAATGTCAACAAAAAAGTTCATTTTCAACCAAAGGAGATGATTTTTCAACCAAAGAGTTTGAATTATTATTACACCATTAAGCCATTTCCCTTTCGGGGTAGGCGTGACTCACTCGGCAGGGGAAAGGAGTAGTGTGTGGATGGGATAGAGATTTTTCAGATT
>NC_046662.1:72783783-72796297 GCF_010883055.1 Belonocnema kinseyi | reverse complement strand
TTGTCCATAAATAATATAAATAACCATGAAGACATAACGCATCCTTGTCTAACTCCTTGAACAATATCGAAACAGTCACTCAGTTTCCCATTCACTCTTATAAAAATAGAGAAACTTAATCTTAGACTTAGCGGTTGCATTTACAACCAAATAGTTAAACTTGTAGGAAACGAAACGAACTTTCAACAAAAAAGTTGTATTTTTAACCAAATAGTTAAATTTTTGATCTACAAATATTAAATTTCAACGAAATAGTCGAATTCCCAAACAAAATAATTAAGTGCAACCAAAAACAGTTGCAATTTCAACAAAGCAGTTGAATTTTGTATGAAATGTTAATTTTGTATCAAAAAGTTAATTTTTAAACCAAATAATTGAATTTTTAACCAAAAAATACAAATTTTCTACAAAAAAGGTTTAATTTTCAAGCCGAAAATATGAAAATTCAATTAAATATTAATTTTTAACAAAATAGTTGAATTCTCAAGACAAATAATAGATGTGACGGTCTAGTGAATTAAACTTCTTTTATACTTGATATAAGAATACTTTTTGTTTATTGACCGAAGGATACAGAATGACCTGTCCGTAGACAGGGCGCAAGGAATACTGAGGCCCCGAGGGCCTTGTGTAGGCGTCGTAGGCGAACTACCCTTAGCTAGAATCAACTAGAGGGGAGAGTGGTAAAGTAGAAGTATTACATAGAATTATTAAAGTAAAAAGACATTTCTATAAAAATTAGTTAAATTTTGCACCCAAAAAATTAATTGTCAACTAATAAAATGAAATTTGAAAAGAGTGATTAAAATTTCAACCAAGTAGTTGATTTTTCAACTAAAACACATGACTTTTTGTCAAAAAAGTAGAAGTTTTGATGATAATAAATAAATAACAGTTGCATTTTGAATGAAAAGAGATGAATTCGGAATCAAAAATAGAATAGAGGACTCTTCAATTAATAATGATGAATTGTAAACCAAAAATTGTTGGATTTTCTTATTTGGTTCTATTTATTTAGTTCGCTTGAGCGAAAAAAGAAGCATAAGGGAAAGTTTCTTTAAAATAGGGGGAAAAAGAGAGATTATTTAAACAATCGAAAAAAGAAGAATAGGAGGAAGAGTGGGAAGTCGAAAAAATGTATTATTTTTTATACGTCAATTTGAAGCTTTATAGTTTTAATATAGCCAACTTTCTTTTTTTAATTAAAAACGGACAGAATTTCTTTTGGAAATTTTAGGTACAAATATTAACAAAAGTGTATTTTCCGTTGTTTTTCGAAATATTATATATTTTGATTAAAACATTTTGTTATTATTTTTTTCTCATCTAAAGCCAATCTCCATAAACTTTATCAACAAAAATTTTTAACTTTGATAATTTGCAATTATCTTGTTCAATGGTGAGAAATTTTTTCTTTGAATTTATTTGTGATGCAACACAAGCAAATTTCTGTACGATTAGATATGAATTTTTTCATTTTGAGTTTACGACTCACCCTATTCTATGATGCTTTGATTTTGTAGGTATAAGGTATTCAATATTTAAATTGAACTTTTTCCAGGCTGAACGTTTTTATTTATTTATTTTGACGATATGAAAGTTTTTTGGTGACCAGTAAATGACTATGTGTATGACAATTTTCGACCCTTCCCCTCTCCCTCCAGGTCAGTTAATTAATTAATTTAATTCCCCAACAAATCAGCAAAAATGCGCGAAATGCAGATCCCACGAGAGAGATAAAGAGAAAGAAAAAATAATGTGGCTTTCTCTCGCTCTCTTTCTTCAATAAAAAACAGATTCATCAGGGACTTTCTCTCTCGTCTTTCACTTCTGAGTATGTAATCTATTAAGCTCGTTGAACAATTGCTTGTATCATGTCACATTTAATTTTCTGATAATTTATAATTAATTAAAATGTTGCAAACTTAATCACAGGATGTGAAAGTATACGACATATATACATTAGAGGGTTGCGCCGACAGACTTTTGACCGGAGCACAGTGCGGCGAATTAGAAAATTGGGGTTCAAAAAGATCCAGAGTTTACAATTTTCATCCAAACCAATTTTTTTTAAAAATTAAAGCTAATTACATTCTGAAGAGGTCTGTCGAGGGCGATTTTGCTAAAAAGGTTTTGTTTGTATGTTATTCAAGTTGCAAAATGACATAAAACCATAATTTTTCATATTTGAGCTGCCTGTTCTGTAACATTCATTGATTTTACCTAAAAAAGGTGAAAAACTGATGGATTTAAAATTGATTAACAAATCCTAATAACTTAGATGAAACTCATGCAATCTGTTTAATTGTTATAAACAAATTTATGAATAAAATCGATTATTGCTGTACATTGAAGCCTGGAAGTTCTTTTCATCACGTTTTTCTCCGCGAAATCGAGTGAAATTAATGTTTCGTTGAAATCAAACACTAAAGAATAATTTTGTTTATTGTTATAAACAAATTTAATAAACAAAGTGTGACCGTTTAATGCATTTTTTAATCTGTATTGTTTATAACAATGGTAAATATTTTGATTGTCCATTTCTGTCATGAAATTTTGATTTCTGAAGGCTAACCTAATGATTGCGCAGAAAAATGCATTTTATATATGTACAGAGGCGCTTATTTATTACATTTGTTTATGAAATTTGTTTATAACAATCAAAAAAATTATAATTTATTGTTTGATTTCAACGAAACATTAATTTCACTCGATTTCGCAGGGATAAAAGTGATAGAAAGAACTTCCAGGCTTCAATGTACAACAATAATCGAATTTGTTAATAAATTTGTTTATGACAATTGAACAGACTGCACGAACTTCATCTAAGCTATAAGGATTTGTTAATCGATTGTAAATCTATCAGTTTTCACCGTTTTGAGGTAAAATCAATTAATGCTACAGAATAGGCAGCTCAAATATGAAAAATTATGTTTTTTTTTGGCATTTTGCAACTTGAAAAACAAACAAACAGAGCACTGTGCGACCGCAGCGGGGCGGCGTGACGGTCTAGTTTAGTATTTTTGCTGGCATACAGCTGGAAAAATATGTAGCAACAAAAGATCAATTTCCGTCATGATATATTTATTTAAATCCGTTTAGCTTAACTCCTAATTGGTAGACGGAACTTCTGCAACCAATCAAAAGCCACCGGATAACCAGGCGACACGGTTGTATACACAGGTCCGGGAACTCTCGTAGAGGGCGAAGTTCCCTTATTTGAAGCTACCAGTTATTTTCAAAAATTGCCACTAGGGGATGTAATAGTAGAGCAGGGGCGGTTTAATTTGAAATTTAGATGGGATAAAATCAATATTTTCAACATGCAGTTAATCATTTAAACAATATGGATGAATTTTTAAATCTGACGAAGTAGACTTTGAAAAATATGAAACAATTAAAATAATTCAACATCAAGATTCTGGTTATGTCAGTGTCACTCCGACTTTAAGGCTAGAAAACGTGTTTACGTTTTCAAATATTTTACTACTCGACTAGCACGCCATGTCGCGTGGTAGCAGGATCGCGAAACATTTGGCTTACTTAAGAGAACTTAAGTAAATTTTATAAAAATTTCCAAAACTTCTCAATTTCAAACACAAGGCTCGGATCAGCTAGAAGGCTTAAACAAAATCACATTAGTCCCATAAAATTACAAAAAAGTTCGCACGGTCTAATTTGCTACTTGTCAACTTGAATTATTTTCAATTGAGAGAAATTTATAATTTACATTAATTTTGAACTTACATAGCATTATTTTTGAACACTTTAAACTTGAAATACTCAACAAATAAGGCTTCAAATTTTAGACTGTATAATTTAAGTATGAAAGTATTTCTTTTTTAATAATTCAGACTTCACAGCCCCAAAATTCTCTGGAAACAGTCGAATAAGGGTGACTTTTCAGAAACATAGAGGAATATTAGAAGAATAAGTCCTTTTAAAGAAAAGCAATATAGATACTATATTGAGTTCAATATGAGATATTTTAAATTTCTAAGATTTCAAGTCGATGTATATTCCATTTTTAATAAAATTTTTTAATTTTCAACCACAAGAGACGAGCTCATCCAGAGATGATTGTTTAAGAAAAGAGTTAGGTTTTTTAATTTAAAAAGTTGAATTGTTTCGAAAATAGTTGTCCTTTAAACCAGAAAGATAGATTTTTTATCAAATAATTTAGTTAAAGAAAAATTAACCAAAAAGTTGTATTTGCATGCAAAAAATATAATTTTCAACGAAGAAAGATGAATTTTCAACCAAATAGTATAATTAAAAAAAACAATTAATTTGGATCAACCTCAAAAGATGAATTTTCTACAAAATAGTTAAATATTTTAAAGAAAATTTCAAGCAAATATTTGCATTTACAACCAACTACTTGAAGTTTCAATTAAAGAAAAAATGTCAGTAAAATTGTTGAATTTTTAAGACAAAAAGATGAATTTCCTATCCAAAAAGAAAAATGTCCAACAAAACAGTTCAATTTTCGACTAAAAAATATTACTTTTAAATAAAATAATTGGATTTTCAATATTTACAGACGAATTTTCAACCAAATGGTTGAATTTTTGAATGAAATAGATTAAACTCCAACCAAAAACGTTGCATTTTCAGACAAATAGTCACATTTTTATACCAAAAAGACGAGGTTTTTGGGTTACATTTAAATTTCTAACAAGAACATGAATTAAACAGAATGCTTAAATTTGCAATAAAATAGTTGAATTTTCAGCCAAAAAAGATGAACTCTCAACAAAAAATTTAATAGTTGCATTTTTAACAAAACAAAAGAAGATGAAACTTCTACCAAAAAGTATGAATTTTGAAACCAGAAAAACGACTTTTCAAGATTAATTTTCTAAAAAAAATTTGTTTAAGAAAAAAGGGAAAAGGTAAATTAAAAAAAATGTTAATTATTTACAAAAAAATATTAATTTTGAACAATCAAGTCGAATTTTCAACCAAAGAGATGCATTTTTAACCAAAAATTCAAATAAAAAAGACCAAGTTTTAGAAGACAGTTGAATTGAAAATCTGAGGAGTTAAATTTTTAACAAATAGATTGTTTTGTGATAAGGAAGATGAATTATTTAATCAAAGAGTTGAATTGAAAAAAAATTTTAGCCAAACATTTTAATTTACAACCAAACAGTTAGATTTTTCAACAGACGAATTTTCGAAAAAATAGATCAATGCTTAACCGAATAGTTGAATTTTCATTCGATATTCAAATGTTTTAGAAGCCAGTTAAATTTTCTTCGAAAAAGTCCACTTTTACCTTGAAGGATGATTTTTTAACGAAAAAAGATGATTTTTCTGCCATGAAAGATGAATTTTCATCCAAAAGGACGAATTTTCTATCTAAAGGAGCGAGTTTTTTTACAACAAGTAAAAAATGTTTATCAGAAACCATTTCAAACGCTATTTATTAAAAATTTCATTAGTATAAAGCTTTAATGAGAAATTATACAATTGTTAATGATTCAAATTGAAATGGTATATTTTTCTAGGTTTAAATTTATATTTTAAAAGCTTCATTGTAATTAAAATGGTAACTAAGTATAGTGAACTGCTAAGAAAAAATGAAAAAGTTGATTCGTCGAATTTTTTATTCGGATTTTAATTTAACCTTCTTGTAAATATTGTAAGTATTTTAGAATAAAGACATAAATTCCAATTGATTTCACTTATCAACTAATTTTATTTTTCTCGAATCATCCAATTGAAACGCACTTATAGCTCGCCTATTTACAGATTAGCGACTGCTATTAAATAACATCGATAACATAAAATGGCCTAATAAATTTGATCTTACAACTGCTAAGATTTTTCAATAATGCTGATCATAAGGAAGCATTTTGTTTCTAATTCAATAACAAGTATAGATAGTCATTGGCATATAATGGTTTTTGTTCTACTTTATGTAAATTATGATGCAGTGAATATCAAAGACACAGAAAAAAAGTTGAAGCCTGAATACATACATAAATCGTGAATATATCTACAGAAACAGGGATCCCAGTGGTTCAGTATTTTAGTTTTAGATAAATAATGGGGACTTTTGTCTGAAAGAGCGTCTTGAAAGGGGATTGAATTGATTATTAAATGCTGTTTATTTAATGTGGGTATTACGTAAATATTAAACAAAAGTGCCGTATAACCGTAGTTCCTTTTTTAACAAAGTTTTTCTAGTCTTTTCTGTATTTCAAAAATTGCTTTTTGGTTCGCTTTAAAAAATTGCCTGATCACTTCAGCACTTTCTACTGATAATACTGTCTAAAAAAACTAATTTTTCTGTTAATTGTTTTTGATTAGCAAGTCTATCATACTTTTCTTGTGAATTTAACATTTTTGGTTAATTATTATTGTCGTTGGTTGAAAATTAGATTATTTTTAGGAAATAGTTTTTTTTGCAATCAAAATAGATTGCAAAAAAAACTATTTTGTTGATAATTCGTCTTTTTATCATGAAAATTCAACAATTTGGCGAATATTTTTCTTTCTTTTAGCTGAAAAATGTGTTTCGGTTGAAAATCAACTTTCTTGTTAAAAATTGTTTTGTTTTTTTGACGAAATTAACTATTTTTGAATGAGAATTTAAATACTTTTACTTTGAATATCAACTATATTAATTGGTTAAAAATTTTATTATTTTGTGGAAAAATCAACGATATTGTTAAAACATTACTCTTGTTTGTTAAAAACATCAAAATGTAACTATTGCTGTGAAAAATAGTATTTTTAAGATGAATTGAACTGTATTTGATTGAAAATCAACATATTTTTTGGTTAGAATATCAAATATTACATTTTTTATTGAGAATTCGTCACTTTTTCTTGGAAAATCTCTGAATTTCCGCGGTTCTAGAGCATTATGGCATAATCCTTCATACTAATACTTCATCTAATGCCTTGATTTTCGGTTCATGCTTACAAACCTGAATTAAAATCATGTAAAAAGGGTTAAAATTGAGTCAGCATTGTACATTTCAGATGATCTCGAACATTTTTCAAATTTAATAGGGAGATATAAGGAAAGGGGAAGGGCAAAAATTAGTTAAACGGCGCGCTGTACGCTCTTCAACATTTGCGCTATTTTAAATTTTCGATGTCATTCAGATTTCAAGGACTAAAATAATTAAATAGTAAATTCTCAAGCGTATAAGGATTGATTTTATTCTGTATCTAAAAATTATATTATTAACATTTTGTTAAAGGTACATTCTCAAGAATAGTTAGCGTGATCAAAGAAACTGGGAGTGACTAAGGACGTAGTAAAAATTAAGCCAATAACGTCAAGTAGATGGGAGTGACCAATGGGTGTGATTCAGGGAAATGGGCGTAGTCTTGGGCGGGTCTAAGAGACATAATAAATAATTGTGAAACATTCAAATATGCATGATCCATGATGTGAGTAAGGTCCTGGACTGTAAATGTTAATTATGATGAAAATGCTAAAAGCAATTATTTAATTTATAATAATTTTTTAAATGCCATAATTAGTTGAAAGTATGAGATTAAACAAAGTAGACGTGGTCAATAAAAAGTGGGAGTGGCCGAAGGCTTTTCTAATGTGCATGGTAACAATTAAGTGGACACATTTAAATAAAATCGGAGTGACCAATGGGTGTGCTCAAGAATAATGGATAGAGACAGGAGTGTTTTAAAGAGATATATTACTAATTGTGGTCAATTATAAAAGACATAATACATGGCGTGGTTAAGGGCGTGACCAAGTAAAGTGGGTATGTTCAAGGAAACATGGGTGTAGCTAATCTTAATTATTAAAACAACGACAGCAGATTTTTTATTATATACATATAATATATAGGCTCTATTTAGGTACGATAATCCTAATTTATTAGGTTCAAATAAGAATATTCATAAATTCTTCCCTTTAGGGAAAAAATTTTGATCATTACTTGAAGTGTTTGCTTTACGGTTTTAATTTAGAAACGGAAAGTGTTAACAATGAAGAGACGAGGCACGCGTTTCTTTGCATGGTGGATGATGAGGGTGGTCTGGAACGCGAGTGCTAAGCGATATCTATGAACAGTTTGCCGACAAACGAGTTCCTAATTACTTAGTGTTTGCATCGTGGAAACAGGATGGGAACTGAATTTTCAAATAAAGTGTACCATATATGTATATCACGCCAACACTCGTGTGGTATTTCGCCTTTGCGATTGGGCACACAAGGTGTAATTAAAGAGGCATTGTTACACCTGCCTAATTCCTTCACCTAATTGATGCATTGTTTGTTGAATCTAGCATGTTCCATTAATTAACAAGGAAAGTAAATTTTTCGTATAACCCCTTTCTAGATAATTCATTATTACGAAATCATCCCGGAAATATTTCGCAACGATATGATCTCGAAGAAGCAATTTATGTTTTGATTATAATAATGTAATTGAAATGTCATTTTTTAACTCTTTCATATGTTAAGTCGAGTTATTTTTTAATTCGAAATTAGTGAGCCTCAGACTCATTTTAGATATTCAACAAAGTTTCAACAGTAGCACAAATTTTGAAAAATAGTAGCAAAATAATGTCATGTAATTTTAAGATATTAAATCGAGATAATTATTTTAGAAATCTAGTATACAAATTACATTTTCCATAAATTCGCGTGGATTTTTTGTTATCTTTTTAAAATTCCCCTAAAGCTTTGACATCCGTTGTAGTCCTTTGAGAACCGTTGAAATCTGTTGAGATTCTCTCAAATTCCTGGAAAACTCGCCATTTTTTTTTTAATTCAGACACTTAGGAGCGTGTTGTCCAAATTTAATATTCGATTCTTGTCTGTTTTTTTTTTATTTCCAAGAATTCGCTAGAGAAACTTTAATGTTAGACGTTAAGGAAGAATTAAAATTTTGATTTAGTCTAAATTTAATTTCTTAAATTTTAATCTTTTTACGAGAGGCTGGTCACTAAGAAATTAGAAAGTCAGATTAACAATGGCTGCCACCGGAATAACGAAGATTTCGTAGAGACCTCACTCGGACTAACTTCAGATTTCTTGTGACTTACGACGAGACTCCCTTGAAAAGTTAATTGCGCGGGACTTGAAACAGATCTCCCGAGTGTTCCCGACAGATTTACGAATCTTTCCGACAGGGATTTCGCTGAACCGGTCGGCTGGAGCGAGACTTTTCGTGACGCACTGGGAATAACTGGGACTAACCAGGGAACAACGCAATTGAATCACAATAGAAGTAAGAGATTCCTACTGACCTCCACAGGGTCATTCGTAAGTCCGGGAGTCACCTGAAATCTCAGTGACCGGCCACTCGTCTTTTTAAATCCTTTGAAATCTTTGAAGTCCCTTAAAATCCGTAGAAGTCTCTTAAAGCCTCCTAATTTCTGTTGAAATCTTATGAATTACTTAACTCTAATGAAATGTCCCTTGAAATATTAGAAATCAGTCAAAATCTTTTCAATATTATTGATACCTTGGATATTTTCTTTAAATCCTTTGAAATTTTTTGAAATTCTATGAAATACTCTGAAAACTCTTTAAAATGTGGAAATCTCGTTAAATTTATTGAAATGTTTTAAAATACATAAAAAGCGGTGTAGCCTGGATTTTTTTCGGGGGTTTGTGTTTAGGCAAAGAGTGGGTTGAAAGTAAAAAGTAAAGTAAAAAACTATGTGAAGTTCCTCTAAATTAATCAAATTAATAAGAAATACTTTGAATTTCTTTAAAAATGATTGAATCTTTTAAATTTTGTGGAATATTTAGTAATCCCACAAAAATCAAGTAAATTTCCCTAAAACGGCTTTATTATTTTATTTCTATAGGCAATTGGTTGTGGGGATATCTTCCGCATAGGAACACAAATTAGAAAAGTAAATATATTTTAAAATATTGAAATCTTTGAAATCTTCTGGGAACCATTACTGCCGTGATTTGAGAAGACACCGTTAACTGCAAAATGAACCAAGCCGAGAAATTGACGAAAACTGTTCGAATCTTTATTCGCGTGTATCGCGGATTCTAATACATTTTCTGCAGTTTTTTTTGTTCTTGACTAATTTTCATATAAAATTTTCATTTTTGCCAAAAAAAAAATGGTTCAAAAATGTTAATTAACGGTGTTGATTGGGATGCTGAAATTCAGAAAACGCCGTAATGGCGTTTCTCGAATTTCAGACCTTTTTTCTCGAGTTCGATGATTCCGGAGAACACCGTAAGTACGTACGGACCTCTTCGAAATCGCGAAGGCTCGAGATCACCGACCGATAATTTATTAAAGTCCGTAACTGCCCTTTGCGGCTTTTTCTCGAATTTTTCTGTGACGTATTCAGCTGTCCATGAATTGAGCTAGCAGTTAACTTTTCGTCACGATTTCAATGATATAAAAAACTTATTTCTCGATTTTTTGCAGTTAACGGTGTTTCCTCAAATCAAATTCTCCTTTGACAATTTTGGATATTTTTTGAAATATTCCATTAAACTTGATTTTTCTAAATAAAAAATCATTAACAATTTTCGCAGAAAACTTAAGAAAATCTTTTCAATCTCTTGAACCTCTTCAAAAGTCGCATTTTCCAAAACTTAAAATGTAATTTCCGGTTCAAATTTATATTCCCGGTTAAGTCTCCGTTTTTCCGGTTTTATTTTAATTCCCAGCTATTTCCTGGTTAGAGGCTATTCAAGTATCACGCAAACATTCTGAGAGGGAGGGAGTAATGCAAAAATATGCTAATAGTTGGGGAGGGAGGTGGGTTCGAGAATACGGTAAATTATTCTTATGTAAAACTTGAATGACCCATTAATAAACATCCTGGTAAAGACAAAGTGAAAAAATAGTTGCACAACTAAAAAAATTGAGAAAATAGTAGCATCAGTGTCATTTTAGAAAAAAATAGTTGCATCATTAAAAAAAAGTGTGAAAAAGTATCAATAGTGTTGTGAGTCCGAGGCCTGATAGTTCAAAAAAATGTATTGTAAGGAAAAAATATTGTATTTTACTCAACAGGAATGCTGCCCTGTTTTTGAAGAACACCGTTAACTCAGAAATGAGTGAAACCGAGAGAATCGAGGAAAACTGTTTGAAACTTCGTTCGCTGAGAACGCTTATGTAAATTAATTTCTAAAAACAATTTCCACTTTTAATGACTAATTTGACCACGATAATCTCAATGAAGAGAAAAAATGCTTAAAATGTTAATTGGTAGACAAAGATGGAGTTAACGGTACGAATTTGGAGGCAATATTTCGGAAGAATGTCGTCAACTTCAGTAAACGGTACTCTGTGCGAGCTGGCCCTGGAAAACGGTGTCGATAATTTCGAGGAATACCGTCAACTCAAATAAGGATGATATTTATTGTTAATTATTATTGCAATGTAATTCATATAAGGTTATTTCCTAATGAATTATTTCACTAATATTTAATATACTTTTTAATAATTAATAGTGATTAATGTTTAATTGTTTTGAAATATTATTCCTAATCAAATACTTAAATACTTGGAAACGGATAGTTATAATATCAATTTCGATTAATGATTGTATTAATAAAAATAAAAACATTAATAATATTCGAATCAGAAACGTATTTCCCTTTTTCATTTTTTGCTTAAAAGAGAACTGTATTGACAGAATACATTAAGAAAATCCAACTCTTTTTTAGAAAAATCTACTATTACATCTACAGTATCATAATTATAATAAATTTCGTTAAATACTTGCACTAAAAATGAAACTATTGGGTTGAACATTAAACTGATTTGGTCCACAGTTCAACTGTTTTGTTGAAAGTTCTACTGTCTTGGGCGAATTCGATTCTTTTTTAGCCGTGTAGAAATATAAACGTGGGCCTGGTGAGGTACTGGCCAGTTTTCCCTAGTTTTGGCGTGGCCTTGGTCGGGTCAACTGGCAAGGGCCATACATGGCGTGTAACGCTTTTGCAGATTTTTGCCCGACTTAGGGCAAACTTGTCAGGGCCTGGCCAGTTTTTCTGAGCTATGTCCTACTTTTCTAAATTGTAATAGTAGAAAAAAAACTAGTTTTAGAAAACAAAGTTTATTTTATTTAGTATAATGCATCTGAAAATACATATTATATTATAATTTTTCAGTCTTTGATGCTGCAAAAAACCCGTTTTCAAGACCAGTAAAATTTTAAAAATTGCTTTACATTTCAACATTTTAAATTATGCAAAAACTTGACAACTTTACTAAACTTTTAAATTTATTACAAAAAGAAAATTCGATTTTTATCAAATTTAAACTGTATTAGAAATTATTCATAAGTTTAAAATTGACATGTATGGTATTCACTTAGAAATAAATTTTTAATAATTGCATATGTAATTGACTATCAAGCCTTCAAAAATACTTCAGTATTTAATTTGGGCACATTTGACATTACATCTTGAGTCAAGACCTTCTCCTTTTACCTACAGTCTGTCAAGTTAAAGCGTAGGTGGCTTTACTCGCAGTCGGTAAGGTGTATCGACATGATTTTGGTGTCAAAATATTAAGAAGAGCTCCCTCTTTCA
>NC_046662.1:72767478-72783683 GCF_010883055.1 Belonocnema kinseyi | reverse complement strand
AAAGCAAACTGAATGTTAAATCAAAAAGCATGAAAGAGGGAGCTCTTTTTAATATTTTGACACCAAAATCATGTCGATACACCTTACCGACTGCGAGTAAAGTCACCCACGCTTTAACTTGACAGACTGTATATTTATTTTCAATCTAATTCGCCTTCTCATAATAGGTGTATACTCGGAATCTTCCGTATAAAAGCAACTTTGTCGACGATTTTTTAAATTCAACAATCGTATTTTTTATTCAGCGTCTTGAATAGTTTCTACAAAAAATGTTGGATAGGGACAGTTTATGTATAAGTTAATGATCTGAAATCTAAAAAATTCCCTGAAAACATCTTTTTTGCAACATATTTTAATTTTATAGAATTACCAATAATATATTTCACATTCTTCTTGGGCGAGTACAATTTTTTAAAATATAAATGAATAAATTTTTCTATTTTTATGAACACAATGAAAAGAAATTAAGTTCTTGTCTTGCACGATGTTTCTTAACACGTATTCGACCTAGGCCTAAAGTGTTTTTTCTTTTCATATTAATTATGTTGCAGTCGGCAGCGTACACAATATTTATCTAAAACTATTTACTGAAAATAATACTTTTATCATTGATATATATATATATATGTGTGTGTGTGTGTGTGTGTATACATATATAACATCATCAGACATTCAAACTAGGTTAGGTTGACCAGAAGTCCCTTGACGAGCGCGATATGGCAGATGTGTGGCGTAATAGAGTATCTCTCGTGAATTCCCGACTTGGGGAAAGCCTCCGCAAAACTCCACAAAAAAATTTGATACATTATTCGTATGTGGGACTCATTTTATTATTTTTAATTCGGAACATCAAGAGTGTGTTTATAGTTAATAACAGATATTTATATTTTAATGCCCCTTTTGTGACCCATAATAATTTAATTACTTTTTTTGAAAATAGAAAAACTGGTCTGGGCCTTGCCAGTGCCACTTTTTAAATGGGGCAAAATAGGGAAATTTCTACACGGCTATTTAAAATTAAAATCTTTTTGGACAAAAGCATTAATTGATACTTTTTTTTAAAATTAACCTTTAACGCTTAAAAATTGAACTTTTTTTTTTAAATTCATATGTTTGGTCAGAATATTTTTATTAAAAGCTATTTACATTACAACTATTTCTATTTTTATAACAAACTATTTTTATACTTTAATTTTTAGAAAGAAAATTGAACTATTTTTCAAAAAATGTACTCTCTCGAAAAATTGTATTCTTGAGTGGAAAATTAACTGTTTTGTAAATCGGTTTTTTTGTTGTTGAAAATTAATTTTTTGTCTGAAAATTTAATTATTACCATTTTTTAAAATTTTATACTTTATTAGTTTACAATTTAACTATACGTGGTAGAAATTTAATATATTTTGATGAAAATTCGTCTTTTGGTGGAAAAGTCATCTTTCTCGGGTGAAAATTTAGCTTTTTGGTCAAGAATTCAACTCTTTTGTTAAAGATGACTTAATTATTTGCCGTATCTTGTTTGACTTTTAATCTTTTTTGTTGGAAAATTCGACCATTTGGTGGAATTAGTTTTAAATTTGTATTTTAGTAGAATTTCAAGTGTCTTCTAAAAATTCTTCTTTTTGGTTTGAGAATTTCACTGGCTTTTGGTTAAATTTTAGTATCTTTTATGTTGAAAATTCAACTACTACAGTGTTTAGTTAATAATTCATCCTTTTGGATAGAAAATAAAGTTTTTTGTTGAAAATTTAAGTTTCTTTCAAAAAATTTGTCGTTTGGCTTCAAACTCGAACTATTTGGTTAAAAGTTCAACTATTTTGTTGAAAATCAGTCTTTTTGGTCGAAAATTGACTTTTTATTTCGAAAATTCATCTCCTTGCTTGAAAATCCTAGAAATTTAAAGTGTTTTATATTGAATGCAATATGGTATTTGGATTAACTTTAGTTAAAGATTTTACTCCTCAATTTTTTAGCGGGGGGGGGGGGGGGGGCCCTAAGTTAATAACGCAGTTTATGGGCGAACCCTTGATTGTTATAAAAAACTCTTTTCCGATTTTTTCGTTAGTTAATGGTGGTCTTACATAACAGGGGCAGAATGCTTGAATCCAGTTTGAATAAATGTACCCCTGATTTTATAAACCAGAATTGAAGATAAATTAATATTATGCGATTAATTTGGAGTTTTCGATGCGAGCTCGTTGCATGCAGAATTCAGGGTTTTCAACATTCAACAATTGATTAAACGGCCAGTAATAATGGACTGGGACGTAATGAATCGGCGAAAGTAAATTATTCCGTCGACAGAACTCGATATATCGAAGAGAACGGCTCGTGAAATTGAAAGGCGAAGCAAAGAGGGTGGGAACGGGGGAGTGGTAAAGAGGCAAGAGGGAGTTGCAATGCTGGCATTAAATGTTGCCTCAGAGCAAAACCAAAGTTGCTATTGAGAAGTGTTGTTTGCAGTAGGTGATGAGCTGGAGGGGAAATTAGATGGGATCGTGCTTAAGATATGATTGCTTTCTATGATATGAGTTTACTCTTCAATGGATACCAACTAATCTAACCAGTAAATAAAGAAACAATCTTAAAGTTACCATGCTAATTAAGTTGTTAAAGTATTCACCTGCAAAAATGAGTTTGTAACCAAATGGTTGAATTTTCCAACAAACAAGATTGAACTTCAAGCGAAAACAGTTGCATTTTTTACCAGATAATTTAATTTTTCAAAAGAAAGTTAAATATTCAACAAAAAAATATGATTTTTCAATCGAAAATACGAGTTTACAAAATAAAAAGAACAGTTGAACTTTCGACCAAAACAAATGACTGTTGAACAAAATGGTCAAATTTGAAAGAAAAAAATAAAAGGAGAATGTTTTAGAACAGAGTAGACTTTAAAACACGAATTTTCAACCAAAAAGATTAATTATTAACCTAGAATATTAATTTTCTACCATAAAGACGATTTTCAATAAAATACATGAATTTTCAAGTAATTGGTTGAACTTTCAAATAAAAAAATTAATTTTAAAGCAAAAAATGGAATATTTATATTTAAAGTTAAAAAGGTAATTTTATGCATGAAAAAAAATGTTCAACAAAATAGTTTAATCTTTAACCAAAGAGATAAACGTTCAACTAATGGAGAATGTTCACTTTTGGAAAATTATTATTTTTTTCTTTCAGTAAATGAAAAAAAATATATATACACATTTACCTAGTTGCCGTTTGCACTTCTGGATGATTTACAATTTTCGCATCCCCGAAAGGGATGTTTTAGAAAAACTTCAATTTCAGGGTCGCAATAAAATCCAAATTTACTTACATTGGATTGAATATATCTATTTCTAGGGACATTTTATCCCTTATAAAAGAGTTTATTTAGCTTTACGTAATTGAAATATTCGTAAAAACTTCATAATTTCTGGTTAAAAAAGTGGAAACTTAATTTATGGGTCAGGTTTCGATTTGCATGTAGATAGGATGAAATTGATCAACTGGCGAAGGGTGACTTTATGTGCATTTAAATGAATTCGATATTTCCGATGATTTCAAGTGACTTCAAAAGAATTAAAGTAAATTCAAGGAACTTCATGTGCATTCAACTGACTTCAAGTGATTTTAAGTGACTTCTGATATTTCAGGAGACTTCATGTTTTTAAATTTGATTGCAAAAATTTACATTCTTAAACATCGTATGGAAAATGTTTTGATTTTACAAATTGTAAAGTTTTAAAACTTATTTATGACAATTTAAAAAAATATATTTTTTTAATAATATTATTAATGATAGTTTTAAAAGGAAAATCTCGTTGAGTTATGAAGTAACTCAAACGGCTTGTTCCGTCACGATCGCCTCGTCGAGTCCTGAAATTATTGATTCGTTCCACAGTCTACTCCCTCCCCCTAACCAACCCTTTCCATTTTATATCTCTCTCTGTTTTCTCTCTTTCTCTTTCTCATCCTCTCTTTCTCTTTTCATTCCATCTAGACATCCCTCCAACTACGTATACGACTTCCGAATCAAACTTTACAGCACCCATACGTCTCAATTCCATTTTCTAGAAGTTTCTTGGAGTGTGAGGAAAAATGTGAAAAAGAAAGTGGCGTGGGAGGGATGATCCAAATCCAAATCGTATCCACCTTCATTTCTACGAGATAATATCTTCGTTCAGCTTATATTTCCAGATTAAATCTGGATGTTCTTAAATATCTGAATGATTATTACCATTAAAATTTAAGTTTAAATTTAAAGCAGCTAAAATAAAATTACATTATACAAGGAGTGTACTCAAATCCTGAAAATAATTCCCTGCCAATTCTAGACACCGAATATGGATACAGTTTTATTAAATTATAACACAATATATTCCTAAATATACTAGCTACATTGATTTTGTAACTAATAAGATAATAAAAATATCTCTAAAGACCATGAATTAGAATACTAATTCAAATCAATTTTTATTGCATCTTCTTTTACTTAAAATTCGAAGTATATTTAGATTAAATAAATGTAGATACTATAATAATTTTAATTTAAACCGCTTAAAATTGCTCTCTTTTTAAGTAAAAATATTGCATTCTTAACCATATAGAGTAACTTTTAACCAAATATTTGATTTTTCATCCCAAAAGATGAATTTTATACCAAAAAAATATGATTTTTCAACAAAATACATGATTTTTAACTAAGTAGTTTCATTTTTAATCAAAATATGAATTTTCAACTAAAATGATGAATATTATAGTAGAATACTGGAATTTTCAACTAATAAGTTAAATTTTTAAGCAAGAAGATCATTTTATATTAAAATTACGATTTTTCCACAGAAAACATGAATTTGCAACGAAACATTTTAATTATAAATTTAAAAAGATGAATCCTTATATTTAAACCGAAAAGATGAATTTCAACTTAGAAGATTAATTTCCACCAAAAAGACGAATTTTCAACAAAATACAGGCTTTTTAACCAAATACATAATTTTCAACAAACTGCATAATTTTCAACAGAGTAGATGAATTTTTAACAAGTTATTTGAAATTCACTGAATTCAATGGACCTTTTTTGGATTTTAATTTTTTTAAACACCCTGCAGACTTTTAAATTCAAATTCAATTCTTATGGATCCTATCAAATTCTTAGTCGCTAATTCTCTTCACCTCCATTTATCAGAATAAAGTGAATTTTATGTATAATAAATATCTTGTTTTTTTCATTCGAATTATTCTTCACTTATCTTGATTTCGTTTGAATTTCATCACATTTTCTTTCATCCACTTGAATTATCCTAAAGTCAATAAAATCATACTGAAATCAATAGAATACTTTAGATTTCTGAATTTCTTTTAATTCATTTAAACTTATTTAGAATTCACCTAAATTGTTTTGAATTATTTTCAATTTTTGTTTATTTATTCTGAATTTAAATAATTTTTAAAATATTTTTTAATTATCTACAATTCATTTGAATTAAAAAAAATCCACTTGTATTTTTATTCATTCTGCCGAATTCTTCATATTTTCCTTAAATTCATCAAAATTTGTCTCGAAATACTCTTCACTGTAAGAACTTGGCCCCAAAAATTAGGAAACATTATAATTTGAAATATTAGTGATTTATGACATTCTGAATAGACGAAAGAATTTCAGTAAGGCATAGAGATGCAATAAGTGGGAAATTCCAAACCTTAGTACTCCCCTTTAAGTACCTTTTCATGAAATAAATCAACCCTCACAATTAGGAAACATTATTCTCAAATGAAAAATCCTTACAATTTTACTTTACGCAGAATAAGGTTCAGAAACTCTTCAGACATCATAAATTGAAGTTATTAATGGTAGTTTCTATGCATTGGGATGACTGTATCGCTGTCAACTATTTGATTTTTCCTTTTTATAGTTCTAGCGCCAATTTTTAGTATTTACTACACACGATAAGTTTGATAAAATATTTAAAAAATGATAGATTGACTCAAATATATTTAAGGGTGGTAATTTATCGTCTGGAAAAGACATTATAAATTATATTAATTAAATTATATTATGCAATATATTTGTAGTAATAATTTTTAGTTTGTTTTGGGATCGTTCTCCATTTTTGTGAATGCGAGTAATATTTTTTAAATCCAATAAATTAGGTGAACGTTAAGAAGTTAAGGTGCATATTGTTGAATTGTTAAATAACATTGGCCGCAAAATTTCATTCTCAAAATTCTCTGACTTTTCCCTGATATTTACCTTCACCAATTTTGTTTAATTTCCCTGACCATTAATATTAAAAGGCCGGAACTTTAATCTGGAAACACTTTTACTATCGAATCTATGTCAAACGAAATAAAACAATTTTTAATTATAATTTAAAAATGTAAATTGATTTAAATATTGCAATTAAAAAAGATTACTTTTCTACAATAAAAAATGCATTTTTAACAAATAAAAGCGAATATTTAACACAATAGTTCAAACTTCAGCCAAAGAGATGAATTAGTTTACTTGAGATAATGAATCTTTAGTTTTCATCAAAAATTTCAGTTAAAAAAATTAATTTTGAAACAAAAAAATCGAATATTAAATCTTGGGAAATTATTTTTTCTTTGTATTAGTTTTTTAATAGACATCTGCAAGAAGTTATTTTTAACAAATTAGTTTAAAGTTTAACTATTTCAGCCAAAAAGATTAATTTTCTACAAACCACTTGAATTTTCAACCCGCGAATGTTAACATTTTCTACCCAAAAGACGAATTTTCAACCATAGTAATGAATTTTTGAGTAAAAAATGAATCTTGAACAAAGAAAATAATTAAATTTTGACCACGTAATTCGTCTTTCTATTCAGAAGTAAAATTTTCCAACAAAAAATACGAATTTTTAACAAATAAAGACCAATTTTTCACACAAAATGAAAAAGTTACATTTTCAGTTGAGAAAATTCATTAACAATTTTTTTTTTATCAAAATAATTTAATTTTCAACCAAAGAGAAGAACCTTGAACCAAAAAAATCAATTTTTAACAAAGTCGTTCAACCTTTACCCAAGTTCGGTTAGTTACATTTTTGGTACAAAAAATTAATTTTTAACAAAAAAGAAACAAATTTCCAACCAACGTCATGAATTTTCAATTAAAATTATGAATCTTCACAAAAAGATGATTTTTTAGGAAAGTGGTTCAACGTTCAATCAAGTAATTAATTTTTTATAAAAAAATTTTTACCAAAATAAATTACAGTTAAATCTTCAACTCCAAAATATGGATTTTTAACAAAAAAGTTAAATTAAGTACTAAAATAGCTAAATTCTCAGTGTAAAAAGGGGAATGTTCAACCAACAAGAATTGTTAATATAATCGTCCTGAGTAAGAGAGAAAAAATAGAAATACAAGGGAAATAAATTACTAACAAGAATATTATATCATGATGGCCGAAAAGTTCACGTTCAAAATTCCCCAAATAGCGAATATTTAATGTTTTTGAAATATAATCTTTTATAAGGGGAATATAAACATTTTAAATTGAGGTTTGAAAATTTTTAATATATTCCCTGACTTCTACAATACATTTTTTCAAATACTTGACTTTCACTAATCAATAAAGTTCTCTGAGTTTTTCCTGATTTCCAGCTTTTCCCTGACCTGCTTCAACTCTGTTAAATTCTCATCAGATAAAAGCAGATTATTTCAGAAAATGTTTGATTAAATTTATGACTCGCCTTAATAAATTTAGTCTCAAAAGGAAAATTTCAACTAAGTAGGAAAAAGAGCACAAGTCTATTCGAATTTCTTCTACCAATACTTGGAGTTTACGGGGTTGGCTGGAAGCCAGCTTTTCTTGGACTTGTGCTTTAATATGTACTGCCCTATGAAATATAACAGCCATTTACGAAGGGTTATACATTATATAGTCGAACACAACTCCGACGCGTGCTCATAAATTTTCAATTTCTGTCGTATCATCATGGAAAATTTTCTACATTGAAAGTATTTCATCGCAGGGGAATAAATAAAATTTATAGTATACTAAAGGATTAAATCGACATTGTTAATTTAATAAAAAATTATGTGCATATCCTGATACGGGTATATAATTAAGATATCGACATAATTAACGATTTTAATTTGAATCAATTTTAACTACTTGTTATGAACTCTCCCTAATTATAATAAATAAGAGTTTTATTGTCAATAAATAATTAAGATAAAAATATTTTATTAGAGCACAACAAATATAGTTATGTAGTCTTCCAATCATTTTATAAAATACGATCGTTTCAAGTTGTGAAATGATGGGGCGAATAACATGTTACTTATTTCATGATTAAATTACTTCAGTGAAGAAAGAGTTTTTATGTAACAGAATAATAATAGTACTTACCCATATAATTAACTGAAATTAATACTGAAAAAATAATGAAACTTCTTGGTAAAATTTTTTTAGCTTATGGAAATTTACTTAAAGAAATACGGGCTACGATTACAGTTACGGGAATCAAATTTATATTTGTAGTTTCTATTTTTTGTTTGTATTTTTTTCGCAAACCAAATTTTACAATTAGAGATATTGTAATAACGCTCTTGATTTTTTCCATTATTTTGTAAAAAAATATTGTCTATAAAGCAAAGATTTTTCCAGAACATTCAAAATTACTAGTAGCTGCAAAGTGATTCAACTTTTTACATTCCGAAAAACAGGTTTTTATGAATGTGTCTGGCTTTCTGTGTGTGCATGTGTGTCTGTAGATTTTTAGTTTGGGAGCACGATAACTTTCGAAAGAATTGACAGATTGGATTGGCCTTTGGTATACTCTTTCAGTGTCCTAAAATAAAGATCAAGTTCGTTAGGCAGCCATTTTGGATTAAAATTCAAAAAGTGAGCGTATTTTGAAAATTGTTGAGACCACTTTTTTTCAAAATTCAAAAATTTTCGGCACGGGTATTCATATTATTCAAAAAGACGAACAATTTATCTTAATGACTTTTTTTTATAAAACCAAAATTTACCACAGTTATAGTTATAAAATTTCAAAAATCACACGAAAATAAAAATTTTAAGCCAATGGCGCTCGGTATGAAAAAATGTCAAAAGAAGAAAAATGTTTCCTTTCCGATGCCCTACAAGATTATTCTAAAAAAAAAGAGTTTTTGGTTTCGGACTGAAATTCCTTTCAGATAATGGTTGAAATCGCTTAACTTGCATAAAATAGCATTAGTTAAGGATATTACAATATTAGACAATATTCAAAAAAATTTGTCGTCAGCAAATTATTTGTTGAAAAAATGCTTTCTACGATTTTCCATAAATACACATTTTTTCAAGTTATGTTGCAAGAAATTGGAATCGAAACAATATTGTGTAAAAAAATTTCACTTCTGATTATAATTGTTTATATTATAAAAAAATTTAATGTACAAATTCAGTAATCAGGCATTTTTCGACAAAAACATTCGTTTTTTTCTATGTCAATTTTTTTCAATTCGGAAATTTATAATAATTTTAGCAAAATTTATAATTTGTTGAATAATCTTATGATCTTTTAAACAAATCTAATAAAAAATGCATTATTTGGGCAGTTGTCGAGAGAAAACTTCGGTTTTTTTAACTGGCAGTCTTTTCAGTTGGGAACTTCATGACAGTTTCAGCCAAATTCATAATTTTTTGATCAATTTTGTTATTTCTAACAACATATTTAATAAATAAATGCTTTATTGGGACATCTATCGACGAAACAATTCTTTTTTGTTTCGATATGAGACTTTTCATTGGGATCTTCATAATGAATTCGGAAACATTCATGATGAGTTGACACATTTTACGATTTTTAAAAACAAATTTAACAAACAAATGCATTATTCGAACATCTGTGAACGGAAAAATTCATTTTTTTCGATTTCAGTCGTTTTAATTGGGAAGTTCATGATGATTTCAGCGAAATTCATAATGGATTGATAAATTTTATATTTGTTTAAAAACAAATTTAAGAAAAAAATGTATTATTCGAGCATCTGTCGATGTAAAATTTTTTTTTTCGATATCCTAATTAAAACTGTGGACATAGAAAAAAAAACGAATTTTTCTGTAGACAAATACCTAATTAATGCATTTGTTCATCAAATTTGTTTAAAGAAATAATAAATTTTATTAACTCATCACAAAAAAAACGATATCGTAAAAATTGCAATATATTCCGTAATTCCTGCGCTATATATCGTAATTATCACATTATAATAGCGTAAAATCGTCATATTGTACACTGCAAGATTTTACATTGTATTATTATTTTATTATATTATACGAGGTGTGTTCAAAAAGTAAGGTGACTTTTCAATTTTCGCGGGCTACGTACATTCAAGTTTTAAATTTTTTGTTTTGTTGTGTTGGCACACTCGTCACGATCATATTGTCACTGTTTTGACTGTATAGCTCGTATTGTTTTTCTGGCAGAGGCGTAAAAGGTTAGAAGGGTTTGGTGTGCTCGAGGATTTTCTTCTTTCGAAAAAAATGGAGCAAAGAGTTTGCATAAAATTTTGTGTGAAAGATGGAATCTAGTGCTCTAAAACTCTTGAAATGTTGACAGTTGCATACGGTGTTGCTGAAGATGTTGGCATATCGGTTGGCTCATGCCATGCTATCTTTTCGGACGTTTTGGGCATGAGACGTGTGTTAGCGAAATTTGTTCCAAAGCTACTTAATTTTGTTCAAAGATCCATCGCATGACCATCGCTCAGGAGATGTTGAATGAATTCAATAATGATATTCACCGGATTTGGCCCCCGGTGACTTTTTTCTTTTCCCAAAACTGAAGAGACCCATGAAAGGACATCGATTTTCAACGATTGAGGAGATAAAAACTGCATCGCTGGAAGAACTCAAGGCTACACCACAAAATGATTATCAGAAGTGCTTCGATGATTGGAAAAAGCGTTAGCACAAGTATTTTATATCTGAGGGGGATTACTTTGAAGGGGACAACATAAATATTGAGGAATAAATGAATATTTTTTGAGAAAACCATAAAGTCACCTTATTTTTTGAACACACCTCGTATATACGAGGGTTCTAGTAGTGGCCAAGCGATGTTTGTGCATTATAATATCCTAAAAAGCTCCGGAACCTACTTGAACGTTATCATACTGCGCTTTATTTCAAGACAGACATTTTGCGAAATCATTGTGCAATATCTTTTTCTCTGTGATTATGAATGTTGCTGAAATTCCCATTAAGTTCCCATCTGAAAAGACTGGTATTGAAAAAACCGAATTTTTCTGACGACAAATGCCCGAATAATGCATTTATTCATTAAATTTTTTTTTGAAAGATCATAAGATTAATGAAAAATTATAAATTTTGCTGCAAATATCATAAAGTTCCGAATTAAAAAAAAATGTCAGTCGAAAAAAACTAATTTTTCTGTCGAAAAATGCCTCATTACTGCATTTGTTCATAAAATGTCTTGCAATATAATTAGAAAAAACGTATGATGATGAAAAATCATAATAAACTTTTATCAAACAAATAATTTGTTATTAAAAATTTTTTTCTTTAATAATATATATAATATTGGAACATCTTTAGCTAATATTAGTTCATGAAACTTAGGCGATTTCAACCCTTTTCCTGTTATTGGCGAGCACTGTGAACGTCATATAGATAAAATGGCCATTTTTTCGTCATATTTGTTTGTTTATTTATAAGAAAATAAAAACCTAATTGAAAAAGCAGGCTCGGAAACTGTCTTAGAAATCTTAACAGCTTTTTTTCAAATTTGTTTTGTTCAAATCGCTCAATATTTGTGGGCTGTACGTTATGTTAAACCAAAAATGTCATTTTTTCCCACTGCGGGCCGGTAGTGTGAAAATCAGATCAAATGCACCTCCATCTAACACAACGCTGCTGAAGGTTGGTTGAACTTCTCAAAAATAAAATTGAAAATGAGTAAATTCAGTTTTTGAAAAACCGGCAGAAGCTGCAGTAAATTGCTTAATAACAAACTTTTTTAAAGAATGCGCTTTTTTAAAGAGACAATTAAAGTACGTGTGTTTTAATACAATGCGATGTTATGCATTGTAATAATATACATTTATGGAAATGATATACAAGTTGAGATACAAATTCGAGTGCGCGGCACGAGATACGTGATGAGAATGTATTCTGTAAAGCCGAAGGAGCTTTAACAAAGAAAAGTCACTATCACCAAATTACTGTTCTCGATGTTTTGACTTTAAGATTAAAAAAATCTGTGGATATCTGGAATATGCAAAGACCGAGCGCGGAGCGCTAGATAAATTTATCATCGAAGGGATTCTAGAGGATTGTTAATGTTTTTAAATATGTCAAAGAATTTTTAAGGAATTTAAACGGATTTTATGGGATATTTTTTATATTATTTTCGAGGATTGCAGTAATTTTAAACGATTTGAATGGCACTAAATAAGGTATTTAGATTACTTTTCCAGAATCTGAAAGGATTTCATAGAACTTTAAATATTTTAAGAGATTTAAAGGTATAGCATTATATTTTATATAATTTCACTGAATTCTACTGGATTGTATAATTTTTGATTAAAATCTCAAATAATTAATTAACATGCATTGAGGAATTTTAATCATCTGAAAGATTTAGGGAGATTTTTCTAAAGAGCTATTTCTAAAGATTTTAAAGATTCTAAAGAATTTTAAAGATTTGAAGCATTGCAAAGAATTTTCAAAAACTTTCTATAATATCAAGGGATTTCAAAAGATTGGTGACTTTTAGGGTATTTTTGAACAATTCTAAAAATGTTAAAAAAAAATCAATAATTTTAAGGGATTTAAAAAATATGCGTTCGGGTTTACGGAATTTTGGTAGGTTTAAAGGATTTTATAGGAAAAATAAGGTTTAAAGGTATTTTAAAAGATTCCAAGGGACTTTCAAATGAGTTTAAGGAATTTTACATTCTTTTAATTAAATTTCAAAGAATATATTTACAAGAATTGTAGAAATTTCAAGCTATTCAAGGTTTGAAGTGATTTTTAATATTTAAATGTACTGTCAAAGATTTAAAAAAATTGAAATGAATCTTAAGATGTTATAAAAGATTCCAAGGAATTTCAAGGAACTTACAAAAAAGTTTACATGATTTGAACGATTTTAGGGTATTTTGAAAGATTTCAAGCGATATTCGAGAGCTTCAAGAAATATCAGAGGATTTAAGAAAATCAAAGAATTGAACATATTTTAGGTAATTTAATGCATTTCAATGAACTTTTATGATATTTTAATGAAATTTCACAGAATTTCTTTACAAGAATTGAAGGCTTTCAAAGGTTTATGAAAATCTTAGGAGATTTTCATATATTTCAAGGTAGTGCCAAAGATTTGATAGGATTGAAAAGATTTTTAAGTATTAGAAAATAGCAATAAATAATAAGTGTTTTCAAAATTTTTAAGCAAAAAAGATTGGAGACTAATAGGCCCCAAATGGGGAACCTCACATGACGACTTTGTGGGGCTCTTCACTTGGGGTGATTGCTAGAGAGATTGATTAGCGACCAGGGTCGGAGCAGTGTTGCGTAACGAACGTGTTATTTAAGTAAATAACACGAGAATTCTAGATCAATCAAAAAATTCTATAACATCTTCCTCACATTACTCCCTTCCAAACCGAGTGAGTCATACCCTTAGATTTAGTGATCTACTTATCTAGGTTTGTCGTCAGATTAAATCGGAAGTAAAAATACCAAAAAGATTTAGAAAAGGGGGTTGCGATTTTCTAAATTGTTGTTAAATGTATATTCTTTGATAAAAGTTTTGAGAAAATGATAAATGCTTGTTTTATATTACATGTCGTTTATCAGCGTTTATTATGATCGAAATCACTCTTTAAAATGTTGAGGTGATTTTAGGCCAACTTTAGCTTATCGAAAAATCAAGCGGGTAATTATAGATCAAATATGTTTTGTTCTTTTTTCGCGGTTATAGTGAATTTTTACAAAATTTGCAGTGTATGAGCATTTTGGTATTATTGCAAAAAGTGAGATGCCGTATTTCCGGGGGCAATTGAACGATTCTGACGTTAACTTTAATAACTATGAAAAATACAGAATGTCTTAAACACAAATTTGCAAACGATTTATTTGTTCTAAACATACCAAAGTATTATCAAAAATTTAATTAAAATTTTAAATATTTTTATTATAATATTATCTAATGCCCAAACAAAGATTTCCAGATGATTTTGTCCCCAAAAAAGGTTCTACACTTTCATCAAGAAACTAATTTGTTGTCCATAGTGACCCTATCGGAAGCGTAAATATGGATCAAGCTTATAGATTAATAATAACTTTCCAGGACATTCTTTATATAATATTTGCAAGCTATCTTGAGAAAAATTTTTATCCATAATTAGCCCGGTTGACGGTACGTAATTTATGGAAGGCCCCTAATGAATATTGTAAACTCCTTCTTCCACCATCTTAATTCCAGTTCTTATTCTTCCATAAAAATTTCATTTTGCAAAATTTATCGAAACCATTAACTGTAATCCTGTTACTCTCTCCGAGAATGAGAAATAGGTGGATTTGAATGTAATATTTCAGCCCGTTATAAGCCGATATTAGGAGATCCTAATTAAATAATTAATTAGAGCCAGCATGTTGAAACAAGAGTAGAATACGTTAACCGATGTTTACAATAGGTATATGAATGGTTAGTGCAATTCTCACAGATCGCTTAATTACTGCCTAATTCGACGATAGACATGGTACGTGGATTCTCTGCTGTTGAGGAAAACCGCGAACTAAGGTGGAAGACGAAGAGAGACAGATAACTGAAAGCAAAATGAAACCACTTAACACTATTGTTGCCAATAGCGCAGTTAGTGGATAGGGAGGACAGTTATAGGGGGCATCCATAAACTATGTTACCATTTTTTGACCATTCTTCCCACCCTCCCATTGACAACCGTTGATTTGATTATTACCCCCCCCCCTCCATTTTTCTACATTGTCTACTGGACCGTGTGGTGAATTATAAACTTCAGTAATAAATCAACAATTACAATAAAAAACCTAATGTGGGTATTATTCACTCATAAAAATGTCTCGTTAAATTAACCAGAATTCTGGTTAAATATGGTTTTACTATTTTTTATGGTTAGATCAACCAGAATTCTGGTTGCTTTTACCCGAAATTCTGATTAAAACAACCAGAATTCTGATTACTTTAACCAGAAAAAATAGTAATGGCCTATTTAACCAGATTTCTGGTTGCTTTAACGAGGCATTTTTTTGAGTGGTGAATTTTTAAACTAAGAAAGGTATATTTTTAAACGAAAATGCAATAGTTGAACTCTTAATTTAAAATAATAGTTTTAAATTATATAAATTTTTTTTTCACCAAATAGTTGATTTTCTAAACTAAAAGATTAAACTTTCAAGACAAAAGGACGAATTTTTAACTAAACTATGTTAAATTTCAACAAAAATCTTATTTTTAACACAATAATTTACTTTTAAGGAAATGTTTAATTTTGAGTATTTCAACAAAACAGTTGAACTACTAACCGAAGAGATAATTTTTTAACTTAAATTTTAAATCTTCAACAAAAACAAGCATTTTGAAGAAATTAGTAACTTTAAAATCTAATTGTTAAATTTTTAACCAAAAAGATTAATTTTTAAACAAAAAAATTAATTTCCCACCGAAAAAAATGATTTTTTAACGACATTCAAGAATGCTGAACCAAATAGTTTAATTTCTAACTAAAAAAATGAATTTTCAAACAAAAAGATTAATTTACTACTACAAAATAGGAATTTGCAATAACATTCAAAAACTCTCCACCAAGAAGTTGGATTAAAAAAAAAATTGTTAAACAAAAAGAATAATTTTCTACCGAAAAATTATCGTTTAACAAAATACAAGATCTCTGAACCAAAAAGTTGAATTTTCAACAAAAAAAGAACAATTTTCAAACAAAATGATTAATTTACTACGACAAAATACGAATTTTCAATAAAATTCAAGAGTTCTCAACCAAGCAGTTGTAATTTCTACTGAAAAAGATGAATTTTCAAACAAAAAGAGTAATTTAATATGAAAAAATTCGAATTTCTAAACAAATAAATAATTTGCAAACAAAAAGTTGAATTTTCAAATAAAAATGTTAATTTTTCAACAAAAAGGCTGATTTTCTACCAAAAACATGCATCTCCTGGAAACGTACTAAA
>NC_046662.1:72765584-72767378 GCF_010883055.1 Belonocnema kinseyi | reverse complement strand
GAAAAAAATCACGATGTCATATGAAACTTGAAATGTTTGGTATTGGATATTGTTGACAGATGACAATACGCCAATTAGCACAAATGGTAAGCTCCGACAGTGTCTAAAAGTGTGCCTACTGGCCGCTAAATGGCAATACCGGTTTCATATGTATACACCTGGTACCAGCGTGACCTATCGATGGCCTGGATTGATTATCGGCAAGCTTTCGATTCGACATCCCATAGACTTATCATCTGTCTTTTGGAAATCTTAAAGGTTCATCCGCAAATAGTTCGGTGCATAGAGAGATTGATGCCGCTTTGGAAAACCAGATTTACTATTTCATCTGGAAAAAATCGTGTGACAACTTCCAAGGTCACGTTTCAGAGAGGTGTCTTTCAGGGCGACACCATGAGACCACTACTCTTTTGCCTTACATTATTGCCACTATCTCTGGCACTGCGTCATTCCGACGGGTACTTGTGCGGCAAACCTGCAGATCGAAAGTACAAGGTCACTCATGTATTTTACATGGACGATCTTGAGATCTATGCTAAAAACAGAGAGAAACTATTTCTAGCTCTAGGTATCGTTGAGCGATATACTAAGGAAATTGGAATGGAATTTGGGTTAGACAAATGCGCCAAGGTTTATTTAACACAGAGTGACACAGAGTCGCATTCAGGATGTGACATCTATGAAGGATACTCGCCGAAGCAAATACAAACGTCTCATCCGACAGATTTGGTCTTCCAAACTGTCGGCGAGGAACAAAGTATCTGCAACGAGGCTGCTGAAACACTCGGACTTGACTTCAGTATTAGGGGTGAGCAAAATGCATCAAATCTTATCTATCTCGAGTAATCACTCCTGAAAGCCCGGATTAAGAAAGCACAAGAGAAAAACTTTCGTGAACAGCTCCTCGATAAGAGGATGCACGGGATCTTCCACAGAAATGTAAAGGATCAGTCAATGTCTTGTGAGCTAACATTTGCTTTCCTTAAATCGCCCGGATTGAAGTCTAGTACAGAGGGTTTCATTTTTGCATGCCAAGACGGTGTCATTTTCACCTTAACATACCGCCGCCACATTTTGAACCAAGACATTCCCGATGATAGCTGCAGGGCGTGCCATGCACACCCTGAGCATTTAGCTCACATACTATCTAGTTTTCCAACTCACGCGGGAACGACCTACATTCAAAGGCATAATGCGGCACTAAGAGTGCTTTATTACTATCTCTGTCACTCCTACGGCATTCACCGTAATATCGCTCCTCTAAATGCTCCTAGGGAAATTGAGTCAATTGTCGAGAATGGGAAGTGCCGCATGTACTGGAACTTTATATTCTCGACAATTGTTTCTGTTGCTCAAACGAGGCCTGACATGGTTCTTCTTGACTTCGAGAAGTGAACCATGTTCGTTATCGAATTTTCGGCACCAGCTGACAAAAACATCATAGCCAAGGAGAATGAAAAGAAAGAGAGGTATCGAGACCTTATAAGGGAGTTGCAACGATTGTACCCGGAATATTCTGTTAAACTGATCGTCCTTATCATCGGCGCTCTTGGAGGTGCCAAGCTTTCACTTGTTAATGGCCTAAAAAGCATCCCTGCGTGTCAACAATATGCTAGAACACTTGCGGGAAAAATGCAGAAGGCGGTTGTCCTTAGGTCGCTCTGTGTTCTTAGGGTGCACGAGGCTTTTGCGGGATCGTCGTATTGATTCCTTTACAGACTGTAACCACCTATCTCACGGTTGTGAGACGTGGTTGTGGCTGAAATTTTACCGCGATGTCGCTGGAAGCGGGTG
>NC_046662.1:72759619-72765484 GCF_010883055.1 Belonocnema kinseyi | reverse complement strand
CGAGGACGCATACTTTGAATAAAATATTTGTTATCATTCTCTTGAAATAAATGTGTTTTTTTCTTGAAAAAATACCGGTTTCATATGTATACACCTGGTAGAATACTGCATCTTTGCAGACACATCTATCGATGAGCAGGTTTTCCCGACATCCGGCTACGCCTTTCTTTGAGCCTCGTTGTTCATACATTTCTTGCCATACAGGCTCAATTGCCCGAACAATCCTATCATTTATGATAGCTGTGAATATCTTATAAAGCGTGTTCAGACAAGTTATTGGCCTGTAGTTCTTCGGGTCAGCTAAGTTGCCTATTTTCGGCAGGAGTATTGTGCGCCCTTCCACCAACCACTCTGGAATCGGCTCTTCCGACTTCAAATATGAGGTGAAAATACGGGCCAAATGCTGATGGGTTGAAGAAAACTTCATCCACCAGAAGGTTTTGATACAACCTGGTCCCGGTGCGGAATAGTTCTTCATCCCTCTTAATACTTTTCTCACCTGCTCGGTAGTGATGGGTGGACATTCTTTATCAGGTGTTATGAGGGCAACACATAACTCCTTGAAGCTATTTATATTTTCTGAGTATTCGTCCAGTCTATGCAGCACTTCGTAGACTTCTCTCCAAAATACTTCGACCTCCTCTGGTTTGGGTGGGTGTTCGACAGTAACTGGAGGATCTTGGAAGAGTCGAGATGGGTCAGAGAGAAACTGTTGATTTTCTCTTACCCACCTCTCCCTCCGCTCTAGACTTCTCTTAGCGTTAGATTGTATACGTATTCTCTCAACAATATGCTGCCTGATGCTCAGCAGCTTTGACTTGTTAAGTGTGTGATAACGGGTCCGGAGTTGGCGGGCGAACTTTCAAACCTTGGCGGTAAAATTCCTACCAAATCTGATGTAGTCAATCACACATTGAATGCGGGACGCGTACTGTTTTGCCCAGCCTATCTTTATGGTAAGTTGATGCATCCATCTTTTGGTCTTATGATCAGCCGTTGGTTTTGTTTTACGGTTCGCATCGACCAAAGCTCTCGCTGCATCATACACACAATAATTGGTAGCCCAGAGGTCGGATTCACCGGAAAAATGCCCACGAAGATCGTCATCCATTTCAGCCAGATCTTTAGGCTTGAGAGAAACCTTGGTGTTCATGTTTCTCCAGGTCGTAAAGCATCGCTCTTCATCTATTGGATGTCTGCCCGCCGTTGGTCTTAGTGTCGCCTCTCTTTCTTTGTTGCCGGCTTGTTCTAGCTGTGGTAGAGTAGGCGGTCCGCTTACATAGCTCCTTTTACGGAGTAGTTCAGCATGGTTTCGCAGATGTTGCTGCGAAAAGTGCGATAGCTCCGGGTGTTTCTCGCACCACAGAGCATGCAGCTGTGCCATGTAACCTTGTTCACGGGCCACACTCGCATCGTAGCACTCTAGCAAGTCGTGATTCAGTTGCTCCGTCCACCCGAAGGTTCTGTTTTGATTCCTCTAGAATCAAACCGAAGGGCCTATGACAAAGCCACCGAACGCGTCCTCGGGTTGCGGATAGAGGGTCCCTGTACCAAGGGTTTCTGCTGAATATGGTTACAAAAATAAATAGGCAGTCGCGGACAATTGTCCAGGGGTGGTCCTGAAGGAATTAACCCCCAAGCGGAGTTGTGAAAACCGTGCCGAAAGCGGAATGGCACCTGAGTGAGGTGTCTAGAACGGTGACTCTGGGATACCGGGCGACCTTTCAGAGTACGGAGCCTTATCCTTACATGCGGGGCTCTACAAGGATGGACAAACTCCTTTCCCTAGCTTCTCGTGGGAACAACAATGACAACAGCAAAAAATAGTTGTAGTAAATGTGGTTCAAAACAACAGAACGCGCTGGGCTCCCGACAATGGGTCGGCCAACAATGCCGACCAAACTAGAGCTTAGGGAGCTAATGAAAATTGATTAAATGCGATGGATCGGCGGTATCTCGCGACCTTTGGGTGGACGGAGCGACTGAATCACGACTTGCTAGAGTGCTACGATGCTAGTGTGGCGCCTGAACGGGGTTACATGGCACGGCTGCATACTCTGTGGTGCGAGACCCAGGGCTATCGCATTTTTCGCAGTAACGTCTGCGAAACCATGCTGAACTACTCCGAAAAAGGGGCTATGTAAGCGGAACGCCTACTCTACCACAGCTAGAACAAGCTAGTAGCAGAGAAAGAGAAGCGACACTAACAGCAACCGCGGGTAGGCATCCAATAGAGGGAGAGCGATGCTTTACGGCAGGAATTTTACCGCCAAGGTATGAAAGTTCGCGCGCGAACTCCGGACCCGTTATCACATACGTAACAAGTCAAAGCTGCTGAGCATCAGGCAGCATATTGTTGAGAGAATACGGATACTATCTGACGCTAAGAGAAGTTTAGAGCGGAGGGAGAGGTGCGTCAGAGAAAATCAACAGTTTCTCTCTGACCCATTTCGACTCTTCCAAGACCCTCAGGTTACTGTCGAACACCCATCCAAACCAGAGGAGGTCGAAGTATTTTGGAGAGAAGTCTACGAAGTGCTGCATAGACTGGACGAATACTCAGAAAATATAAATAGCTTCAAGGAGTTATGTGTTGCCCTCATAACACCTAATAAAGAATGTCCACCCATCACTACCGAGGAGGTGAGAAAAGTATTAAGAGGGATGAAGAACTATTCCGCACCGGGACCACATTGTATCAAAACCTTCTGGTGGAAGAAGTTTTCTTCAACCCATCAGCATTTGGTCCGTATTTTCACCTCATATTTGAAGTCGGAAGAGCCGATTCCGGAGTGGTTGGTGGAAGGGCGCACAATACTCCTGCCGAAAATAGGCAACTTACCTGACCCGAAGAATTACAGGCCAATAACTTGTCTGAACACACTTTATAAGATATTCACAGCTATCTTAAATGATAGGATTGTTCGGGCAATTGAACCAGTGTGGCAAGAAATGTATGAACAACGAGGCTCAAAGAAAGGCGTAGCCGGATGTCCGGAGAACCTGCTCATCGATAGATGTGTTTGGAAAAATGCAGCATTTTACCAGCGTGACCTATCGATGGCCTGGATTGATTACCGGAAAGTTTTCGATTCGACCTACCATAGACTTATCATCTGTCTTTTGGAAATCTTAAAGGTTCATCCGCAAATAGTTCGGTGCATAGAAAGATTGATGCCGCTTTGGAAAACCAGATTTACTATCTCATCTGGAAAAAATCGTGTGACAACTAACAAGGTCACTTTTCAGAGAGGTGTCTTTCAGGGCGACACCATGAGACCACTCCTCTTTTGCCTTACATTATTGCCATTATCTCTAGCACTTCGCCATTCCGACGGGTACTTGTGCGGCAAACCTGCAGATCGAAAGTACAAGGTCACTCATGTATTTTATATGGACGATCTTAAGATCTATACTAAAATCAAAGAGCAACTATTTCTAGCTCTAGGTATCGTTGAGCGATATACTAAGGAAATTGGAATGGAATTTGGGTTAGACAAATGCGCCAAGGTTTATTTAACATAGAGTGACACAGAGTCGCATTCAGGATGTGACATCTATGAAGGATACTCGCCGAAGCAAATACAAACGTCTCATCCGACAGATTTGGTATTCCAAACTGTCGGCGAGGAACAAAGTATCTGCAAGGAGGCTGCTGAAACACTCGGACTTGACTTCAGTATTAGGGATGACCAAAATGCATCAAATCGTATTTATCTCGAGTACTCGCTCCTGAAATCCCGGATTAAGAAAGCACAAGAGAAAAACTTCGTGAACAGCTCGTCGATAAGAGGATGAACGATATCTTTCACAGAAATGTGAAGGATCAGTCAATGTCTTGTGAGCTAACGTTT
Organism: Belonocnema kinseyi; assembly: GCF_010883055.1. NCBI lineage: Eukaryota > Metazoa > Arthropoda > Insecta > Hymenoptera > Cynipidae > Belonocnema > Belonocnema kinseyi. The sequence continues at coordinate 72,761,630 of NC_046662.1, read as the reverse complement.
GCTTTCCTTAAATCGCCTGGATTGAAGTCTGGTACGGAGGGTTTCATTTTTGCATGCCAAGACGGTGTCATTTCCACCTTAACATACCGTCGCCACATTTTGAGCCAAGACATTCCTGATGATAGCTGCAGGGTGTGCCATGCACACCCCGAGCATTAGCTCACCTACTATCTAGTTGTCCAACTCACGCGGGATCGACCTACATTCAAAGGCACAAAGCGGCACTAAGAGTGCTTTATTACCATCTCTGTCACTCTTACGGCATTAACCTTAATATTGCTCCTCTAAATGCTCCGAGCGAAATCGAGTCAATTGTCGAAAATGGGAAGTGCCGCATATACTGGAACTTTATATTCTCGCCAATTGTTTCTGTTGCTCATTCGAGGCCTGGCATGGTTCTTCTTGACTTCGAAAAGCGAACCATGTTCGTTATCAAGTTTTCGGAACGAGCTGACAAAAACATTATAACCAAGGAGAATGAAAAGGAAGAGAGGTATCGAGACCTTATAAGGGAGTTGCAACGATTGTACCCGGAATATTCTGTTAAACTGATCGTCCTTATCATCGGCGCTCTTGGGGGTGCCAAGCTTTCACCTGCTAATGGCCTAAAAAGCATCATTGCGTGTCAACAATATGCTAGAACACTTGCGGGAAAAATGCAGAAGGCGGTTGTCCTTGGGTCGCTCTGTGTTCTTAGGGTGCACGAGGCTTTTGCTGGATCGTTGCATTGATTTTTTTTACAGACTGTAACCACCTATCTCACGGTCGTGAGACGTGGTTGGGGCTGAAATTTTACTGCGATTTCGCTGGGAGCGGGTGCAATTTTCCAGATTAGCACCCGATCCCGGCGAAATCCTGCGATTGTCCTTATGACAAATTTTTAATTATATATATATTTATAAAATAATCAAAAACTACGAAAATATCATATCTTATATATACATAAATATATACATGCTGGCAATCGCTATCATCCCAGGCGGAAAAATTATATATAACTTATATAGAATGTAAAGTTTTGTATATAATACTCGTTTGTATTATACAAAAAATGTATAAAACAAATGAATATTCTGTATAATACTTCACACTATCTATAAAGTATATATAATATTTCTGCCTGAGATTAAATGTTTAACTTATTAAATTAATTAATTAATCTCCTTATTCAAATTGGGAGAGTATTTTCTCACCCAGAGAAATAAACTGCCGCTGGGGATTACGCCTGGCGACTAGAGGTCCCGGCGACCGGCTGGCCCAGCACATAAGTGATGAATTATAAGTGTCGTAGCTAACCCGTTGACGGACGACAACGCGTACGACCAAATGACTACTGTTACCGTGTAACCAGTGAACGTCATTGATTAAACTAGTGATGGAATTCCACTGATTATCGTAGTGACACACTTCTGGATATTTCAACCAGTGAGATTTCTCTGTTTGGGTAAGACAAGACTAGGGTCGACAAACAGGGTAGAAGGGGAGTTGAAAATATCCCAATATTGGTAGCCGAAATAAAACACGAGGCCCATTTTCCAGCAATTTTTGCCCCTCCCCCCAAACCACGTGGTTTATGGACAACCCCTTAGTTGGTCACTTGTTTCTTGGGCACTAAATAGGAGCGACTTCTTAGATTGGTATGCCCAATGCCCACATCAGAATCGGTTAACTTATCCGGATCGGTTGTTTACTGCATCTAACATTGCACAATAGTCGAGACTCGCTAATGCATTCTAGGGACGTCGAATGCACCGTAATTTACGCGACTTTCTATTCTCCCCCACGTGTAAGATGTGCTTCGATATGCTCAACCATTCGCGTCGCCTACTTCATTTCATTATTATTATAAAAACATTTCTGTGGCGAAATGTTGTCACAGGCTTATACTGCCCAAAGTGTCGAAGGCATCTTTGGTTAGAGTCGGTTTTTATTTGATCATTTTGCACGGGGCTGTCCCGGTATATATCAACAGTCACGGACGCATTTTTATAATGCAATCAAGTGATCTGAT
>NC_046662.1:72749220-72759519 GCF_010883055.1 Belonocnema kinseyi | reverse complement strand
CGGTAAAGGTACATTGAAAAATTTCTAGAGGTACCGGCTCAGGGATCGAACCCCGGACCTCTGAGGTGAAGTTCGAGTGTCTAACCAACTGAGCCACCGAGGCTCATAAGCCACCGATTATTATTATTATTATTACTATTATCATTATTATTCTAAATGTACGGTCTAAACATAAATATTGTTAAAGTAAAGGACGAGTCACGTGTTTCGAATCAACTACTTAGGCTTTGGACATTCACTACATATTTACAAGACATTCTTCTAGTCTAGATATTTCCATAATTGCGATACATATTTATTGTGACCGTTTTGTAAATCGTTACAACTTATATTCTCTTAAGATATTTGTATGTTCCTGTACGAAGGTAGTTGTGTTGAAGAGTACAGAAGTGGCAGTAATCATTTATCTAGGATTCAGAAAACATAAATGCGTTAATTTTTCCAAATATATAAACATCTCATTGATATAATGGATACCCTTTTAAAATGCATTGTATTTTCTGAAATCCTAAGAAATTCTTTGAAACCCCTTAAAAATTGGGAAATCTAGTTAAATTTCTTGTTAACATTTAAAATTACCATTAAATTAAACAAAAATCGTTTGAAATCTCTTGAAAATGATCAAATTGAGTGAAATTCCGTACAAGATCTTGAAATCTATGATATCTGTCAATATTCCTGCAAAAGTGATGTAATCATTGAAATCCGTAAAAACTTCGAAAGGTCTTTTAGAACCTTTTATTTTATTTATTTTGAAAATCTGCGAATCGTACACATATTGTAAAATTCTTTGTAATCCCTTGAAATACATTTTAAAAGTTATTGGTTTTATCTTAAGGGCACATGAACATTAAAATTAATAGAGCCATTCATTAACTCATATTTATTATTTTTTTAAATGTTCAGTTTAGGCAACTGCTGCGTACTTTTTTAAGGCAACCTAAATATAATTACAATTAGTAATCTAAAACAAGAATAAGAAAAAGAAAAATGCCAAATAAATAACATAATGTAAATTCTACCTGAGTTTAACAACTGAATTAATCGAATATTTTTGAAAAACGAAGGTTAATTTTAAAATAGTCGTAATATTGTAAAACGAAAACAAAAATCAAAATGGAAAATTCCAGTCAATTTTCAAGGCAATGATAAAAACATGAACATTATATAAAGTCTCGTAAAATTGAAAAGACTTCAATTACATAAAAAACTATATAATCTTAAATATAAAGAACTTTACAATGGTTGGAATGGATAAACAGGAAGTGTTTTTTAGTAGCTAATATTTTAATATGTTTAAATTTAAAGTCAAAATAATAATAAGAATTCCAAGAATGTTTTGACCAACTTGTGTTAAAATTTTCAATTTCAGAATCTCTTTCATGTTCAACAATTCTCATGTATGAGCTCAGGAACAAGGTAATTAACTAAATGAAGAGTATAATATGGCTAACCCCTTATAAAAAACCACATGGCTATAATATGGTCTTCATTAATGGATAATTTAAAATATGTTAGGAAAGTTTAATGGATGTACATAATAATGTGGAATTTTCATAATTTTAAAACAATTGTTCCGCAAGCATTACAAACATGACAGTTATAAATTTTATGTCTTAAATTATTCTAATTTTTCCCTGTAAGTAGTAACGTACTTTTTGTTCAGCTACGCACTGAGAAAATTAATAATATCACCAATTTCACGTTCATGGGTGAATTTAATGCAATCTTCTATACTATTAAATCCATTTAAAAAACCTCAATTTCGTCAGATGGAAAAATTATAAGAATTTCATCAACATATCTTTTATAAAGAATAGGTGTGAATTCTAATAAATTAAGATCTCTTTTTTCAACATCTTGTAAAAATAAATATTTGTTTACCAAATTTCTTATCAAAAGAGGATACAGTACCATTAAAAATAGTTTTGGTGGCCATTGACACCTGATTCTTAGTTGTTTTGAATTGTAAGTAGGAGAATCAATTGGGAGAACAATCAGTCTCCAAGTTAAATTTGGTTTATGAACCCATGGGAGAGCATACGCTTTTGCTTTGACATCAGTGTGCGCTTTCAAACGGTATGCACATTGATAATTAATCAATCTTTTGTTTTCCTATCCAATATGTATATTATAAAATTTATTTTAATTTTTGGAACCATAAGAGTTTTCATACTTTTATGCAGAATATCATTCTTATCTCTATTATCTGCAGCAGTTAAATTTCCCTTATCTGCTTTTTTCAAATTCCATTTTAATTATTTAGTCTCATAAAATCGATATAAAACTTTTGCAGTGACGTGCAACTTCAAATCTTTAAAATTCTGTGAAACTCTATAAAATTATACAGAATCCGCAAAAATCGCTTAAAGTTCCTTAGAATTCCATTTAGTCTCTTAAGTTCTTCTTTATAATTCTCATAAATCTTTTAAAATCCTTTGACATCTTTGAAAAATCTCTTAAGATATTTTGAAATCGTTGTAATTTTTTTAAATCCTTGGGAATCTTTTAAAAAACTCTTAACATTTGTAAACCTAATACAAGCATTTAAAATCCTTTGTAACTCCTTGGAATCTGTATTAAATCTTTTTAAATCTTCAAAATCGTAAAATTCCTGCAAATATTTTGAATTTTTGATTTTTGAGATGGTGTAATTATTATTTTAGCCAATATAGCCAAAGAAGTTTAAAAACATGTCTTTCTCAAAATAATGGAAAAATAGTTGCATTGCTAATAAAAAGTGTCAAATAGTGTAAATAGTGGCGTGAGTCAGAGCCCTGGAGATATTATGGTATTTTCCAGATTATTTTGGAAACCCATGGACTTTTGTTGAAAATTCTGGAATTTTATCAAATAGTTTGAAATGTTCCAAAATATGTTAAAATTATCTAGAGTATTCTGAGATGTACGCGGTCTTCCACGAATATTTTTAAAAGTTTTAGAATGAATTATTTTGAAATTTTCTGCGTTTTTTCAGAAATATTGTGGACACATTTCTGGACGCTTCTAGAATTTTTAAAAATGTTGCAGAATCTTTAGAACATTTGAAAATATATCTAATTTTTCTTTTATTTTAAAATTACTATTTGAAAAAATGTCTTCGTTAACCTACATTCAACCAACGAAGATTTCTCTCAATCAAATACAGACCGTACCAATTAGAGATATAATTTTTGGATTCAAATTGTTATTCTGTTTATCTTCTTCAGTGTATCTGAAAATGATTGATTGAATTCGTTGGTAAGGGAACCCATTACACTAATTGCTAGTTATTAGAATTTTTTGCTTGTAGGCACACAGAAAAAAAAACATAGAGCAAATGCAAATAAAGATAGTCGGTTTGTACAAATTCTTGGGGAATTTAGGTTTAAAATAAATATGGGCTTAAAATTAACTTTCATTCGTTTATTTCAATGCTTCAATAAAATTCTTTTACAAATTTGGTCTTAAGTAAATCCGATTTAAAGCAATATTCCGAACTTGCGATCGATTTACATTATGAAACATATATTACTTTTAAATATTACCTGGTGCCAGTGTAATACATTCAAACTTTTAAAGTAGCTCGATGAAAGTAATTTCAAACAATTTTAATTTAAAAGTGCTTGAAGTGCAAGTAGTTTCGGGATGGAAAAGATTCCAATTTTCCGCTCTCGTTATTTGAAAAATTGCCAAACTCGCTACAAATTTAATTGAAAATTTATTCCAAGTTAATAACATTTTTAAAGTACAATAGTTATTGAAAAAATTACATAATCGTTCTTTAAAAATCATGTCACTAAAATAGAGATTCAATTCTTTAACTAAAAAAATTAATGATATATAAATAAGGATAATTTTATAGGTCCTAAAACTTATATTACATTCTAATTATACAATTTAAAAGCAGGGGGTAAAATTTTTCTCACCAAGTGTCTAATATGTCTTTCATCTATTTTTAAATTATATTTCCAAGCCAGCTTGTCTGATCCATTTATAGTCTCAGCATTTTATCCACGTAGATTGAAATAACGAAGAGTCACTTTTTAAAATTTTATTATTAAAAACTGACCTTTTTTTTAATCAAACAAAGCAGAATAAATTTACCAATTTTGATTCATTGTCACATTTTAATTTTATCTTTTTTAGTATTCAAGTACGTATTTTGTACATATTATAAAGAGGACTTTGTTAAAAATTAATTTTAATAACATAGTTACAAAGAAAATAAACTTTTTCAAAACGAAAATGAAAAATCAGTTTCCGGTTAGTAACTAGAAATTATATGATGAACTGTAAATAATGTTGACGCTGATGTTTCCACCTTCCGAAGAGTAATTATAGATTAAAATGAAGATTATTTTCAAGCTAATAATAACTGCTATAATAACGGGAACGACCTCGATAGTAAAGTAGCCATTTATATGTCAGAGGCGAAGACGAACGAGTTCTAGAAATACGGCAATGTGGAAAGTTTCGGCTCGGCGTTTATTTTTCTGCCTTACAAAAAATTTATGCATATACATTTATCAATGTGGAATTACTTTTTAGACTTTACGATATTTTTCATATTCATTTGAGGTAGAACTTGCTTCTTGAAATGATACAATTTCCGTTTTTTCAATTTTTAAGTCGTAGAACATTCATTTTTGAAATATCACAAACTTACGATTTTTAAATTGTGAATAAAATAGTTCCTCTTGCAACCTTTTGAGTAATAAAGTGTTTCACTTTTAAGACTTTAGATTTGAAATTGTTTCATTTTAACCACATCTCAAGTAAAATTCTTCAATTGACAAAAATTCCGATTTTAAATTGTTGTATTTTGTGCATTTGTATCCGAAAATGTTGTTATTATTAAATATAGTTAAGATTAAATCTGGTTAAAATTGATTCGACTTTTAATATAGTTATATTGCAAATTTTTAAACTTTTAACGTTATAAGTTTGAATAATTGATTATTAAAGGTGTTGGATATGCAACGATTTAGTGTCACTATACTTGTAGAGTAAGCTTAAAGTGTTAAAGGGAATGTATAGATCCTTATGTCGAAATTGGATTTGGAAGAAGGAATTTTCAAAATGTGATGAATTTTGTCTTAGAACAGGAGTTTGTTTTGGAAAATTACTTTTTTATAATTATAATTCATTCAGAAAATGTTCTTTATCTGAATTAAAATTCCTTACCAAAATTTTCGTTCCATGTCAAAAATGTCCTGTTTCAAGTTGAATTATAATTCTTTAAGGAAGCTCTCTGCTCTAACGTAAAAATTAGAATTCTTAATGAAATTTCCTATGTCAAAGCGAACCTTGAATAAAAATGATAATTCATCACGGAAATACCCAGTTATATCCTACAATTACAATTCTTTATGAAATTCCCTCTTGAAAAAGTAAAATTTATCATTTTTTAAGAGAATTCCCTTACATAATGTCTAAAATTATATTTCTTTACCGAAACCCCCTGCCCCTAGAAAAAACTATAAATATTTTAGAAAATTACCTATCTCAAAGTCGAAATTATAATCTTTATTGACTGAATTACATGTCCGAATTATAGTTCGTATGGGAAATTCCCTGTTTCAAATCATGATTTTAATTTGCATATTATTAAAATTGAGAGAAAAATCCTATTGACTGAATCACATTTGTCGTCATTTCCCGGTTTTCGCAATTTCACAGTTGGGCAGACATTCTGTTTATAATTTATAATTTATTCACTGGGGTTCTTGTCCTTGATTTCCTAATATTTCGTAGCGCTATTAAAAATTAGAAGCCCTCAAAATAAAATGTATTTAAATGAGTTCAATTTGTCAAAATACAATATTACTCGAAATTGCTTGACCTTTTTATCACATAAAAAATTATTGATGTAGTTAAAGTATTTTAGTATCAAAATTCCGAAATTTTTTAACGTAATAAGTTGAATTGAACTTGAATCAAATTTGTAAAACTAACTTCAGTTGAGATTTAATAGAGTTTTATTTATCTTTTGACATAAAAGAAAATTACTACGCGTGATAAAGTTAATTGAAAAAGCTACTAAACTAACTAAACGCATCCATATACTACAATTATTTGATTTATTGATGTTAAATAAGAAATAATGATGGAAAATCATTAAATTATTGAGCGATTTTTTATGCAATCTTTTAGAATAATATTAATAAAAATTAACATTATTTATAATTATATTATTTTTAAAATTTCTTAGAAATGAAGTATTTATTTAGATCACATTTTTATTCACCAGTCCAAAGCCTCAGTTATTTCGGAAAATACGAATCTTGATTAGGCGCTGAGTCGATTAGGATTTTTTTCTATTCGATCACAGCTTCAGTCTGTTCGGAAAATTTGACTTACCTCTCACGCGCTGAGTCGATTAGAACTTGTTCGATTCGATTCGAGCTTAAGTCGGTTTCTGAAGACCCGACTTATAATTAACGCGCTAAGTCGTTTATAATTTGTTCGATTCGATCACAGTTTAAGTCTGTTCGGAAAATGTGACTCATGACTCATACGCTTATTCGAGCAGAATTTTGTCATTCGATTAGAACTTACGTCGGTTTCGAAAAATTCAACTCATGATGAATGCCCTGAATTGATTCGGATTTATTTCGACTTAATCACAGCTTGAGTCGATTTGATCAAACCTTTTGTTGGTTCGGAAAATGAGATTTAGGACTTGCGCACTAAGACGATTAGAATTATTCCGATTCAATCAGAGCTTGAAACGGTTCGGAAAATTCGACTTATCATTAACGAGCTGAGTCGAACATAATTTGTTTGTTTCGATCACAGTTTAAGTCTGTTCGGAAAATGTGACTCATGACTCGATTAATTTTTTTTCGATTCGATCAGAGCTTGAGTCGGTTCGGAAAATTCGAATCATTAATCATGCACTGAGTCGACTGGGATTTTTTTAATTCTATTAGATCTTATGTCGGATTCGGAAAATTCAACTCATGATCAAGGTGCTTAGTTGATTCGGATTTTTTCGATTCGATTACAGCTTGAGTCGATTCTATGAAGCCTTGTGTTGGTTCGGAAAATGCGAATAATGACTCTCGCACTTAGTCGATTAGAATTTTATCGATTTGATCAGAGCTTATGTCGTGTTTGGAAAATTCGACACATGATTAAACGCGTTGAGTCGATTCTAATTTTTTAGATTGGATCAGACCTTGAGTGGGTTCGGGAAATTAGACGTACGTTTAACGCGCTGAGTCAATAGTAATTTTTTTGAATAGATTAGAGCTTAAGTCGGTTTTGGAAAATTCGACTCATATAATTAACGCGCTGAGTCGATTCTGATTTTTTCGATTCGATCAGAGCTTGAGTGGGTTTGGAAAATTGGAATCGCTTTAAGTCAAGATGTCAATTCTAAGTCGAATCGAATTACTTTGCACATTCTTACCTTATACATTTAAGATTTCTATTTCTTACCCTCTTACAATTTCTTTCTCAATTTCCATTTTTTAAAAAACTTTATTGTAAAAAGGAATATTCTCGTTTTCGAGGATAAAGCACACGGAGTTGGTTTTCTGTTCGCGTGTATGTGCCAGATAGGGTTGGCAGATACATTCGTGCTCGTGCTTCATGATAAAAGTTGGACAAACTTCGTTCGTACCACCTAATGAAAACGGATGCGTAATGTTCGTTTAATTTTACCGCGGCTTTTTTATATCACCATATAATGTATTCCTCGTTTACGAGAAGCAATATACAAATTTTAGTTAAGTTAACGTTCTTTTACTCCCTCCATAAGGATGAAAGGGACAGGAATGATAAAGGATAGAGAGGGGGAGGGAGTTGATCGTGGTGGTAAACAAAATAAACAAAATGGAAATCAAAACGGGATATCTTTCATATCAAATTCACTTTGTTAAGATGCTTGATATATAAAAAATTAAGGGTGAAGAAAAAGGAGGTGAGCTTTAATAAAAATAAGGATGGAAATAGACCAGTCTAATGGATTTTCATTCCAAGCTTCACTTTGTGCATATATTCAGGATTATCGGATGCGAGAGACATTGCAAAATTTTCTTTTATTGGCACTTGACCAAATAAATTTCCGCGGGATTTCCATAAATTAATATAATTTGATCCTGCTTTTCAGAATTCGTGTTGGAGAGAATTTTTTTTTAGTGTGTAATGCGTGATTTGAGTATTTTAAGGTTTTATTATTTTGAATGAACTTTAATCAATAATATAGAAACTTGTTTCAATTAATATTTCAAATAACTTTATTAAGTTATGCTAAAGTTTGTTAATTCTCTTCTATTTATATTCACAAACATACTGAAACTCCATTCGTATTCTACCCCCTATGAAACATACTCGTATTTCCATCTCTATAATTATTTCAGTTCATCTTCAATCACTCACCCCCTTCACTCGCTTGAAAGTCAGCAATTAACTGCAATCTACATATTCCAGTGGATTTTCCTTCACCCCAACTGTACGAACATCAATTAAAATCGATTTTATCTTTCTCTCCGTTTAAGTCCGTCCTGGATTTAATATTATGTATTTTCGCCTATGTCTGTCATTTGCCATATATAGATGATCAATACTTATACTCAGAGTAGCGGTAAACTACATTTTCAAAATTCCCTGACTAATTTTTCATTTTCCCTGATCTGGTGCACGGGATCTGCGGTTGTGAGTTAGGCGAAGAATGAGGCATGAACAAACAAAAGCGGAGCGGGCTATAACGAGTTAGTTCCCACTCAACGTCAGCCCCAAAATCGGCGCTATAAAAGAGTTTCACTGTACCACCATGTTGATTTCGTTATTTTTTTAAACATAAAATATTTAATAAACGGAATAAAACAATAAGAATTCAGATAAAAATTAAAATATTTCATATTTATTTGAATAAAATCATATTAAAATCCAATCAAAAACAGTTGCATTGTCAACCAAATAGCTGAATCTTCTAGAAAAAAATGCAACCAGAAGTTGCATTTACAATCAAATGTTTGAAGTATTAAACAAAAGATATAAATTTTCAACAAAATAGTTGAACTTTTAACCAAATAGTGGAATTTTGAACTTACCAGGATGAATTTCCAACTAAATTGTCGAATTTTTAATAAAAAATAATGAACTTCAACCAAAAACAGTTGCATTTTGAACAAAGTAGTTACATTTTCGAGTTAGAAAGATGCATTTTTTAGAAGACAGTTAAATTTTCAACAAGATAATTAAATTTTTAAGAGAAAAGTTGCATTTTTAACCTAATAGTTGAATTTGCAACCTACAAAGATGCATTCTTAACAAGAAATGTAATATTCGACATTTCAAACCAAAAAAAGGTGCAATTTATACCAAGAGACGTTTTTGGAACCAAAAAAACGAATGTTAAACAAAATACATAAATTTTCAAACAAATTCAAATTGCTGAACTTATAACCCAGAAGAAGAATTTTCTGAAAAATAGTTGCATTTTAAACACAAATTAGTTTTTTTTACCAAAAATTAAAAAGTTACATTTTCAGCTCAAAAAATTAATTTTTAACAACGTAGTTCAACTTTACTCAATATATAGAATTTTCAATTAATAAAGATCAATTTAAAAAAATGTAACCTAAGTTTGAACCAAAGAGATGAATAATTATTTTTGGACCAAAGTTCGAATTTGTAACGGAATAGTTGAATTTCAAAACCAAAATATGAATTTTCAACAAAAAGATAATGATCTAACAAAATAAGAAAATTAAAAGAAATATAGTTAAATTTCTAACACATATGATCAACTTTGAACTACAAGGGGATAAATTAAAATGTTCGTAAACAAATAAATTTTCAAAAAAAAAAAAACGAATTTTCCACAAATTTGTCGAATTTTCAATCAAAAAGATGAATTTTCAATAGATAAAGATTTATCAATAAAGAAAGAAAAATAATTTCATCCAAATTGTTGACATTTCAGCCTGAAAGAAGAATTTTCTATAAAATAAATGCATTTTTAACCATAAACGAGGAAGTTTCAAACCAAAGTTACACTGCCCTCCCCCCTCAAATATAATATCTTTGTTAATTAGCTAGCGCAAAATTTTTTAGTGGTGGCGTATCTGAGCGCATTTGAAGTTATGACAGATAGCTATGTGGCTATCAATGTGGCTCAAAATATTATCTTTATGGTATATATGAGCGGTTTTGAAGATCTTCAAGGTCATGTGTTTAAACTTTGATTTTTCAAATGGGGGAGGGGTACCGTGAAGATAGCGCAACATTTTTCATCGGTAGCGCATTTGAGCGCATTTGGGGCGCAATTCAGTGGGCTATAGAAAACCCGAAAATTAAGAGTGCGGG
>NC_046662.1:72740970-72749210 GCF_010883055.1 Belonocnema kinseyi | reverse complement strand
TTGATATTTTTAAAGTAAAATATTTTATGAGCAGGATAAAGTAATTTGAGATTAAGACTTGAAAATGTCAAATTTGTTATCCTTGGAAATTATTTAAAGTGCCTCTGATAAAAATCTAAAATTTTTCCTGAACTGCGGTAATTTATAATTATTATTACACCATTAAGCCATTTCCCTTTCGGGGTAGGCGTGACTCACTCGGCAGGGGAAAGGAGTAGTGTGTGGAAAGGATAGAGATTTTTCAGATTGATCCAGAATTCTCGTGCTATTTAAATAAATAACACGTTCGTTCCGCAACACTGCTCCGACCCAGGTCCCGCTTATTATGCGCATGAATCTCATGTCAATTGCGTTAATTTTACTCTTATCTTTTTCTTGATAAGTCAATGTCTCGCTACCGTATAGTACAGTCGGTACAAATATAGAATTATGTATTGCCATTTTAGCTTTATTTGATATATTTTTACTTCTGATAAGGGGACTTGCTCTACCAATAACCTTCTTACCTTCATTTATTCGTCTATCTAATTCCTCATCTATCTTCCCGTCCCTAGTAAATAAGCTACCAAGGTATACGAACTTATCAACTTGTTCAATTCTCTCATCATTCAATAAAATATTGCATAGCGTTTTAAATGTACTTATAATGTCAAAGCAAGTAATATTAAATTCACTGATTAACTTTTTTCAATATAAATTATTTATCCTTTATCCGCCTTCAATGAATGATTTACTTAATTAATTTACCTTCTCCTATCACTTCATCACTCTATCTACTGAAAATTTACATAAATCCAGTTTATGCACCCCCAATTTAAATAGAGCGATTTTACTCATTCTACTCTTCGTATTCTAATTACCTTAATGGACTTCAGACAAGTTGTTAAAAGTTCCCCATCAGATCCATTTTTAGTTAATATTTTTCAACTATTCATCACAAACTCTAATTAAGTATTTTCTTTACATATATTATACCAAACTGTTATCAAGTTTTAATTTTATTTACTGAAATACTGGATTATATATCAAAATAGACGCAATATGCCATCTTTGAATCAAGCCCATACAGAAATAAATACTAATTAAATCTTCATTAAAAATGATTCTAAATCGCAAATCTTGTTTGAGATGAAATTAATTTTAATTATAAAAGTTATTATTGAAACTGACTATTTCACTTCAAGAGAGGTTGAGATCTCGGTAAGTGCAGGGGAGCCAAGAATGAAAAGTAATTACTCTTGCAATTACTTTTATAATTACTGTTTAACCAACCTTTTAAATTGTTTCTTTCTTACCATTTCTTTTTCTTTACCCTACCCACTTTTTTACTCGAAAATTTTATGAAAAAATTTTTTCCTCAGAAATATTAAATTTATAGACCTAATATCTTACTCAATTTTATTAAACGTAAAACAAACTAGTTTCTAAAAAGACGAAGAATTTGCTATCACTCTTCTTTCCTAATTTAGATCAGAACGAGATACCTGCAATTTCAACCAATTTTATATCTGCTAATGAAAGAGAAGAAATGCATAAATTTAACAATCGCAAAGAAAATATCCGTAAAAACAATTACAGCCGTTCTTTCACTTCCTATTCAATAATTTCTCTGAATAACCATTCATCAAACTTTCTAATTCCAGTTCTGAGTCCGTCCTCGCCTTTAATATCTCAATTTTGAATCAAGACTAGTCCAGATATTTTTCTGGAATCGATTCCGAAAATTTCAGATATCCCTTCCCTCATTTATAATTGATAACCTTATTAGAATTTTCCGAAATTTGACCCCACAGTTTTTCAACGGATCTCCACATTTTGAGACCCCTGAATCCGAAAATCAAGTTTCTACGATGGCGCCTGACTGTCCGTCCGGCTGTCCATCCGTGAACATGATAACTCTCGACAAAATGAACAGATCAAATCGATCTTTAGTGAACTTTTTTGGGGTTTAAAGGTAAGGGCGAGCTCGTTAACCAGCTATTTTGGATAAAAATTCAAAAAGTTAAAGCATTTTCAAAACTTTTGGGATCATTTTTTTTAGTTTAACAAATTTTATATACAGCTATTCGTAGTGCTCAGAAAGCCAAATAAAAAACTTTTAGGATTTTCTTAAAAAAACCGAAAATTCAAATTTTGATTGTACAAAAATAATGAAAAATAAAAAATTCCATGTTGTGATCAAATTTTGCAAGGTACGAAAAAATATGAGTTAACAAAGATTGTGATCCCAAAAAAAATCTGAAAATTTGTAACGAATCATTTCTTAATAGGGCACATAGTTTTTGTTTTATTGATGAAAAATAACATTGAAAATAAAAAATTAAATCTTAGGAAAAACGACACAAGATACGAAAAGAAAAATTAACAACAATTATTCACCCGAAAAAGATCTACAAATTTGTGATGAATCTCTTTTTGATAGGCTCAGTCGTTTTGGTTTTAATAATAAAAATTACTTAAAAAATAATTATGAAAAATTTGTAGAAAAACGACTAAAGGCAAAATGAAAACAAATTGATAGACGAAAGTTGTTCATCCAAAAAAGAGATGAACATTTTTTATAATTTATTACATTCTTATCATTTATGATTGAGAAAATATTGGAATTGTCCGAAAATTGAAATGATCATAAGTTTATCATAAGAAGTAATATCAAAACAAAAATCCTCTTTTTAGCATAAAAACGCGAGATAGAGAAAAATGTCTGAAAAAGGGATTGTGATTTTTTACTTATTTAAAAGTGGTTCAGAAAACATAATTTAAAAATGTCTAGAAGAAATCGAGCGCATAATGCGAGTCTCACGATGTGAATGTGTACCTCAAAGCCTACATAGCTTTGAGCAACTTAATCTTTAAATATACACGGAAAAAAAATTCTTGAGGCGAACGAGTGAATAGAGAATATATTAAACTCAAAGAAAGTGTACGCTTGGATTAGGTAAAACGTTTAGTTAGAAGAGTTACATTGTATTATCTTCAGATTAGAAAAAAAATCTAGTTATTATAGAAATATATTAACTTACAGTAGCCAATTTTTCGTCTGGTATCGCGAAAATGAATTTCCCTGAAATCCGTGTAATGCATTTGGAGGTCAAGTTTGTTGTTTTCATCGCGTTTCTTGATATTTCAATATAGTTATCGCCTACAATCAAAACGATTGTAAATTATTATTACCGCATCATAAACTCTATTAAATATTAACATTCGTGCACATTTTAAGTGGTAAAAAGCGTGTAATTGTCCAAAGTAAATCTGAACTGTCATTGCTCCCGATTAGACCGTCGCCATTTTATTTCGCTGCTCCCATAATCCACCGGCGCTCTTCCGACAATTGCTTCAGACACCTATTCTTAATATCCCTATTATAGCTATAATTATTAGGGGTTTGACTATACGATATCCCTGGTATATGGAAAATGGTCAAGGATATTCATTTTCGCTGATCCAGGGATCTTTCTAAATTCCTTCATTCGTTTTCAGCATAACGTTTGGCTATAATAAGGAATAATATCCCTGTCACAGCTCAATTTTTTTTACCGTGTACTTAATTTAAGTAGACAATTCAGAACATGAAGACGCACATAAATACTGCGATCTAAAAGAGATTCATTTGATAAAGTTGTATTCAAACATCCCAAAGGCAAAGAATAAATATCCGAACACAAAGCGCGAGATTCAAAAGACGCGCGCCCTAGGCGCGCTCAAACTTGCGAGCGAAGCGAGCCGTGCCCGATAAGAATGTCTACGCGAAGCGGGCAGATTTTTTCATTTATATTTCATCAAATTGATAGAAAAGAAATTATTTGATTTTTAAAATTTTTCAAGAGCGTATTTTGTGTGTGTTGGTGCAAGAAAAAATATTACATAAATTTTTATTTTTCTCAAAACCTTCTTTAGAAGATAAAAACATTGTTCAGAAAAAACTGTTCATTAATAGCACTCTTGTAATCAGCAACTAAACAAAAAAATCAACATAAAAATCATTACAAATTACAGATTCTTTAAAAAATAATATATTAAACAAAAAATTATGGAGATGGGCCAGATGTGCTATTATTTTATATTACGCTTAATGAAATAATGTTTATTTTGAAATATAATTGCACCATCAAAAGCATTTAACCTAAGTTAAACTTTAGAATTAACCCCCCTAAGAATGCAACCCCTTAATCACATTGTGAATTCAAGGAGAAATAAACTATAAAATATTTATAAAATATTTAGTCTTATAGGGAAGACAACCCTACAATAGATAATGATCCTACAGTAAATAACCATTAACATAAAATATTAATGTATATAAAACACTTAACTTAATTTAAGTCAGGATACTACATCTCTTAATACATGAAAATGATCAATAATCTTTTTATGTACATTTGTGCTCATAATTAGTAATTAGATATTGTAGGTTCATTATCTACTGTAGTGTTGTCGATCCCCTATACAGAAATCAAACACTGAGAGTAAAACATTCCAAGTCAGTATCTCCTAAAATAAATTGAAAACCGGATAGCAAATTTATTATTGAAATATTTGTTATTTTAATTTGCTTTTTTAATAATAACAAAAAAATTGAAGGCGGTTAAATAATTTAAATTTCGAATAATTTGAACTTCATGCAAAATTAAATTACTTCAAAAAAAAATTCATTTTTTTTCGTAGAAGATTCATCATTTTCGTTAAAAGGTCATATTTTTGGGTTGAAATTTGAACTGCTTTGTAGAAAACTCTTCCTTTTGGATTGCAAACTCGACAATTTGGTAGAAAATTAAACTATTACGAAGAAAATTACCTTTTTAGTTGAAATGCACATTGTCGGTTAAAAATTCAATTGTTTTATTGAATATTTATTTTTTTGGTTGAATTAAACTAATTGAAAATTCGTTTCTTTTGTTGTTGAAAATTAATCCCGAAAAATTTACAATTCCATTGTTGGTTGCAAAAATATCTATTTTATTTGAAAATTAAACTATTTGGCTTGAAATTCATCTTTCTTGATTGAAAATTCATATATTTTTGGTGCGTTTTAATATGTTTTGCTTGAAAATTCGAAAATTTGGTCGAAAATGCATCTTTGTAGGTTATAAATCCAACTACCTTGATAAAGATATCCTTTTGGGTGAAAAATGGAAATGTTTTGTTAAAAACTCATCTTTTTTGTTTGTAAAATCTACTTCTTTGATGAAATACCGTTTCTTTGGGTTCAAATATAAATTTTTTCATGGAAGTGTAGTTAGACACCCCCTATTAAGTTTACAACAATTTTAAATGTAATTTTCTTTACACTTTTTGTGGAAGCTGACTGTCTAAACTTTTAAATTTAAAGAAAGCTGCAAAGTTAATTTTAAATTTCGTCTATGGTACCAGGATAGTTCTAAAGCCAAATTCAATTTGTGACCATGCCATAATCTAATCAAAGAGTTTCTAGAGTATTACTGGGAGTTTAGTGGCTCAAGATTTCTCGATCTGAGAGCAAAGTAAAGCACAGCAAAGAGAGAGAGAGAGAGAGAGAGAGAGAGGGGGGATTGTATTTTAGGGGATGATACTAAATGGAAAACGGGAAGTGGCGAACCCTTAATGGGGTAGTGGTCCTTTGTAAGGTGCTCCAAGTAATTTAGATTATCAGTATTGCCATTGGATGCACTAAATGAATATAGCTTTAATACGATTCAACGACTTCTTGTTTCTTTGTTCGTTTCATGATTCGTACAAGATTTCATTGGGGTAACTTAATGAAATTTTGTTCCTTTAATTTTGTTTTGAAAAACAAATCCCCAATGTGCGAACTTTTGTATTTAGGATTCTAATGTTTTCCCTGGTTTTACCTGATTTATCCCAGATCAATTTTGCAGTTGCATAATGGAATTTCCAAATTTTAAATTTATTTAAAAAAATGAATCTTTAACAATAGTTAAATTTTTAACAAAATGGTCAAATTTTGAAACGTAAAAGATTAAACATCAACCAGAAACAGTTGCATTTTCAACCAAATAGTTACATTTTTAAGCCAAAAGGAGGAATTTTTAGAAGACAGATGTTTCAACCAAACACATTTTTTTTAAACAAAATAGTTAAATTTTCAAACAGAGTTGAATTTTCAACTAAAAAAGATAAATTTGAAACAAGAAATGGAAAAGATGAATATTCGGTAAAAACATTAAATAAAAACAACGAATTTCCAATAAAACAGTACAATTTTAAATAAAATTCATGAACGATTGTATTTTTAACAAAAAAAGAATATTTTAAATCAAGAAGATTATTTTTTCCTCTAAAAAAATAAATCTTCATTAAAAGAGTGATTTTTTAATCACTTTAATATTCGGTTTAATATTCAGTCAAAGAAGAATAATATTCAACTAAGCAATTGAATTTTTATTCAAAAAAGATTAATTTTTTACTTGAAGAAATTAATTTTGAAGTAAGAAAAATAATTCAGAACAAAACAGTTAAATTTGTATTTAAAAAGGGTGAAAAAGAAACAGAGATGGAAATAAAAGGAAAATAATTTACTAACAAGAATATTATTACAGAATGACCCCAAACTTCATTTTCAAAATTCCCTAACTTTTCCCTGACGAATTTGTCATTTTCCCTGACCATTAATCAGTGACCATTATCATTCAAAGAGCAGAATCAAAATAGACAATTTCGAATTAAAATTAAATAATTTCTCTCTAAATTTGAATCAGTAAGATTTTACTGATTTTCAGAGAAAACCCATACTCATTTCAATCAGGGACCGCTTTTAATTTAATTCAGTCAGTTAGCTTATATTGTGAATTAGTAAACATTCTTACTGATTTGATTTAGTGAAACATTTTTAATTGACTCTTTATGGCGTTTTAATTTATTATCCTCAACAATTATTTGAATTTTATCTTATCGAAACTCCCTGATTCTTGCAAGTCTTTTTTTTAATTTCCTGACTTTTTCCCTGACCAATAAAATCCGATGGCTGACTTTTCTCTGATTTTCAGGTTTTCCCTAGTCTACGACCATCCTGTATTAATATAATAAATATAATATATAATCGATAATATATAACATATAATATATAAATTTAAAAAATAATAATATTATTTGAATCTTAACCTCTAATTTGTTTGATATTTAACTTTTAATCAACATTTAATTTCTTTATTACAAAATAAATCTGTTGCATAATTTAAATATAGGAAATTTTCCTTTTAGTTAATTTTATTAACATTATTGAGTTTTACAAAACTGACTCCTTTCAAAAGACGACTAATGACTTTAGTTACTAATTCTTAATTGTATTATTTACTATTCTTTTATATATATTTTTTTATTTAAATAATTTAAATAAGTTTAGTGTGTTTACATTTTTTTAGAATGTATTCTTTATAATTGGTTCCCCCGATGATGGAAACAGTAGGTTTCTTATACGTTAGGTCAAAATTAAATAAACTCGTCTGACTGAGTTGATAAC
This sequence comes from Belonocnema kinseyi, assembly GCF_010883055.1. Classification (NCBI taxonomy): domain Eukaryota; kingdom Metazoa; phylum Arthropoda; class Insecta; order Hymenoptera; family Cynipidae; genus Belonocnema; species Belonocnema kinseyi. Next base: position 72,741,754 of record NC_046662.1, on the reverse strand, counting down.
AACATCTTACTCATTTATTCCTACATCGGGTACTCGAACGTTAAAGTTTTTTTATTTTTAAAATAAGTTCTAACTCAATAGCACATTGTAAAATAATTTGATGAAACAAATCAATCCTTTCTTCGACCGTTGATATTTATTGATTTCAAATCGTAGATTTCAAATTCTTTATGTCTTACGGTCCACTTCCTGACGTTTCAGTACACATGCGTACCTTTTTCAAAGGTTCTTAAACCTAAATAATTATAATAAAAATTAGTAATTTTAGTGCGAACAAATATGATAGATAATTACGTAGATTTGAATACATTGTTACCTGAGTTGATGGTAGTTTAAATAGTCAAACAGATCAATTTTCAGTCAAATAAAAAAAGGAACATTTGAGTCAATAATTTAAAGAAATTAATTAAAATTTAGTCATTTTTTTTTTGAAGTCTCAACAAAATTTTTGAGACTTCAATCGATTACCCTACATTTTTTAAAAATTGTACCAGAAAAACAAAATTGGCGTAGGTTAGGACGGACGAACAGAAATTGACAGTTTTAGAAATACATGAGGAATACGTAATGAACGATAATGTGATAGGCAAGTTTCCATTGAAAACCACTGATGTGGAAGCGCGTAATTGAGTTTAAATTTGAAATAAGAAATTTAAAAAATTAAAAAAATTTTTTTTTTTTTAAATGTGTATATGTACACATCCACACATATGCATATATATATACACACATATAGCATACATACATATACACATATAGAGATGATTAATATTAAAAACATTAT
>NC_046662.1:72737710-72740870 GCF_010883055.1 Belonocnema kinseyi | reverse complement strand
TTTCGAAGAACATGTTTTTTTGACTCATATTTATTTTTTCGATTTACGATTGGACCGTAAGACATAAAGAATTTGAAATCTACGATTTGAAATCAATCAATAGCACATGCAACTTAAATTTTCCATTTGCAATATATCGCTGTCGTCATAAAATTTTCCATATTATCAAAATTATCAATATTTGAAAGCACATATCGAGGAAGAAAACGGCCATATGCTAATTCCTTAAAGCCGATGCCTAGTTTTCTCTGGCACAATATGCAAATCCATGCCAAAGTAAATCGTCGAGATTCTTTTCCCCTTTTTATATGTTGCATAAATCATAATGGAATGACAGGAAAATCGATACGCTAAAGTTACAATATAAATTACGTTTTTCAGTTCAAATTAAAGGTAATAGTTTTTATTAAGAAGAAATAAACTTAAGAAGTTAATTTAAAATTTCGTGATACGTTAATGAAATTTGAACAGAATTGATCTTAAATATGAAAAAATAAATGTTTTACTTTATTCTAATTTGTGCTGGGCGGAACTAAATTAGAATTTAAGCAATGCTATTAAGAAGGAAGGAAATATGAGATCCGCAGATTTGATTAAAATCCTGGAGATTGCAAAATGAATTTATTCTGTCGCTACCAACTTCTTTTTTTCGTTCTGAATAAATAAAATTCAATTTTTATTTAATGCGAAATTATATAAGATATTTAACCGTAAACGAATGTAACAAGTTTCTTTGTGAAAGATTGTATATTTTTCTCAATATAAAATTGAGTAGGTCTTGAGAATGAGCAGGGTGGCGGTACCATTTCATTTTTGAAATCTCTTGATATTTCTCTGACCAATTTTTGAAGGCTATTTAAAATACCCTAAAATCTTTAAAATCCAGTTGAATATTATAAAATCCCGTGAGATTACATGAAATACCTGAAATCTAAGTAAATTAATTAAGATACCTTGAAAGCTTATAAAACCTAAAAGATTTGAAATACTTTAAAATCTCTTGAAATTCCTTGAAACTTTTTAGAACTCTTTACAATTCCTCATATGTTTTCTAAAATACCGTAAATTCTTTCAATTCTGCGAAATACCAACAAATTATTGAGATGTATTACAAATTCCCTTAGCATATTAAAAAAACCTAAATCATTGCAAACCTTGTGAAATATTTGGAAGTAGTCTCTTCAAAACTTTTAGAACTCTTGAAAATGCCTTGGAATTTTTTTAAATACACTAAAATCTTTAAAATCATTTGAAATCCCTTTAAATGTATTAACGATTTCTTGGTATATTTAAAAATATTCTAAAACTTTATAGGTCCTTTAAAATCCTTCCATTTCTTTTCAAATTCTACCAACCCCTTTAAAATTCCATGCAAACTCTTAAAACTGGCTTAAAATCATTCAACTTCTTTGAAGTTTATTGAAAACGTTTAAATGACTTGCAATACCTTGACATATTTTAAGACATCGTAATATATTTCAAATTTTTTAAAATCTTTTGAAATCCATTGGAATCCTTCGAAACTTTGTAAAGCTCTTGAAAACTCTCAGGATATTTAAAAAATACCCTGGAATCTTTAAATCTTTAAAAATATTCTCAAATATTTCAAATCGTTTTAAATTCCTTCAAATGATTGGAACCTATTAACGAATTCTTAGAGTCTTTAAAAACAACCTACTCTCTAAATCTGAATTAGTGAAATTTCACTATCAAATAGTGAAATGATAGTGAAATTTAACTAATTGAATTAGCGAGAAGTAGGTCACTACGAATTAGTGAAAAACTACTAATTCAATTAGTAACAATATTTTACTAAATCAATTAGTGAAATGTCACTAAGCAAATAGTGGTTTTGAGAGGTAAAGTATCTACTATTAAATAGTAGAAAATCACTAATTAAGTGGTGAAAATCAATCATGACATCCTGATCCTCTTTTAGCGCTCTGGCTAACTCTTCCGTAGTTAGGCTGTCGTACTCCTAAAACTCATTGGACATATCGGCGTGGATGACGCATATATCTTAGGGTAACCAATACCTAATAATAAATTCATCTAAAATCATCAATAACAATACACCACGACACTTAACATTGTCATGTATATTTAAATAAAATATTTGCTGGAGTCAACCAATAACCCCAACATTAAACTATATTACAAAACAAGTTATTGAAGTAAATTATAATGTATATTGTAAAATTAAATTAATTTATGTTGATAGTGTACTTACTAAAGAAAAATCTCAATTCAGCTTTCCATTTATTTCTATAGAAATAAATGGAAAGCTGAATTTCGTAACCTCAAAACGAACACAGCGCTCATTTTCTGTGGCAAACGTTTTTGCCTCGATATACATATCGCCACATAATAAGGACACTACACTATTCACTGGGAAACAACATGAAAGTATAATAAACTGAAAAATATTACTAACCCGTTTTTTAAATTTTTTTACGCTGGTAGAAAGAAAAATGATGCAAGCTGACAAATGTAAACTATGAAAAAGATGCAAACGAGACTTCACTAATTAAATAGTGAATTAAACCACTAAATAATAGTAAAATAAAATACACTAATTGGAAATAATGAAATTCTCACTATTTTTCACTATTTTTACAGTAGAAGACCACTAATTCAATAGTGAAAAGCCAAAAATCACTATTTCAGCAGTGAATCATTCGATAACTAATTCAATCAGTAAAATTTTCACTATTTCAAATTTAGAGAGTACATAAAGTATTCCAAAAAACTCAAGAAGATTTCAAACAAAGTTCAGAACTGAATTCAATATTAATTAATCCATGAGTTCATATATTGAAAGATAAGTAACTAAAATGATCTTTTCATTTAGAAATGTAAAAAGTGATTTGAGAAAAAAGTGACAGAAGTTACTAAAAAAGCTTAAGTACCCTGAGTAAAAATACTTCGACTTGAGTTCGACTTGAATTTCCCCCCAATCAAGACATGCTGAAGTCGAAAAGTTCGTCTTGAGAATGTCTCAGTTTTGAGACGGAGCCAGACTTAAATTTATGACTTCGAGTGTATACCTGTCCTAACAAAAAAGGGTCATTCTGACTGTCATATGTTTTGAGTTCGTATGCAAGACATCTACGTCTGGCTGCATCTCAAAACTGAGTCAAGACATAGGTCTTCATCTTAT
>NC_046662.1:72733870-72737610 GCF_010883055.1 Belonocnema kinseyi | reverse complement strand
GCATAGATGTCTTGCATACGAACTCAAGACATAACCAAGTCGAACTCAAGTCGAAGCATTTTTACTCGGGTTGCTTGTTACAGAATTCCCCAAACTTTTGCCACTTTTTTTAAATCCCTGACTTTCCCTGAATAACAAAACTTTTAGACTTTTCCCTAATTTCCAGGTTCTTTTCTGACCTACCTCGCCTCGAATGAGTCTAGAGTATTGTTATTTAAAACATTGATATTAATTCAACACTAATCCTATACCAATGAATACTTAGATAATGGTCCAAACAAAGTGTCTGAAAGTATACAGTAAATCTTTTTCGCACCAGTGAGTGATTTTCTAGCAACACGTTCACGTTGAAAAGTGTCACAAGATTTAGAAATGCCATCAGATGCCTGATAACTGAAAAGAAAAGTAAATCACGAACAGCCTCAGCATTTAGCGGGCGAAAAGAGTTTTACTCATTCCACTTGATGTCTATGAGTAAAGGACCGCTTATACACATACAAGTCTTAAGAGACGCCTGGGATCTATGATACTAATGCTTATTCAATGCCGACGAATGAATAATGGGTTGCTAGTGAAATACACTGGGACATAAATATTGTATCTGGAGCGCTATATATTACCTGCATCGAATACATTATCCGCGTGTTCTGTTCTGTTCTGGTCTGTTCTGCTGCCTCCTATCTGATTGAGATCGTTGCCATGGGAATGGACGACTTGCTCGTTCGCTCGCGTCGAGTTGGCCATTTTCTGGTTATAAAGGACTTTCCGGTATATGCTCAAGCATTGAAAGGAAGAGAACCAACTTTCAAGGCCAAATCGAATACTTACGGTCAAAAGGGATGTACCAAGCCTCGAGTCTAACACTCCGATAAACTCAAGATGAAAGAGGTTAAGCGACTTTGAAAATGAAATATTGTTTCAAGAATTTACATACAGTCCCTTGTAGGTCCTGCATTTTTAATCATTCTCTCCTCAAAAATAATATACCCTTCTATATTCTGTATTATGCACTGACGGATACATGATTGAGAGCTAGCTGTTAAATACTTCTTTGGAACAATTTATTTCATAATGATGTCCCCCTCCTCCCTCCATAACCCCTTCCAATTCCCTCAACCCTGTATTACCACTCGTCTATTTGCAAGAAACCCACCCTTCGACCTTTTAACTCCATTCATTCCCTGTAATCATAAGCATTCCTATCACAGATATTTACTCTGCAACCCTGATAACTCCTTTCCTGACACATCTAAGTTCTAAAACCCCATACACTTTGGCTGATAATAATCCACAGCCCTATTCTCCTCAGCCTTCCTAATCCCTACCTCTGTGTGTGAATAGGCCACTACACTTTAACCCTCTCTTATATACATACCTTATATACTATACCTTAGATACACTTATCCCTTTTCATTATATACCCATTTCCCGTCCTCAATCTTATAGCATCTAGGTTCTTTATCTCTATTTCCTTCAGGTTTATAACCTCTCATCTATATGTTGGCTCACCGTTCCTCTTAATTTCCGTCTTATATGCTCCTCAGTCTTCTGATCCTAAATGATCTCTAATCCTACAAACATTCTTCCCTTATATGTAAATTTCCCTCTGTCTTATCTCTCCACGGCTTAAAAAATTCTCCTCATTCTTCTTCTTTATTTCTTTATGTATCTTCTATATCCCCCCCCCCCCTTACATACATTCAGCCTTCTTCATTATAAGTCCCTTTCCCATCCTTCAATCTTGTAGCCTCATAGTCCTGTATCTCTCTTTCCTTCAGTTTATGACTCCTTATTAAATATGTTGACTCCTCTTTCCTCTTATTCCTAATTTTATATATCTCTCCCCCTCAGTCAGCCCGTCTCATCCCTAATCCTCCCAGAGTTCTACTTTGAGACCACATATTCCCTTATCCGTGTCATCGTCCCTCTTCCTTATAACCCTTCCTCTATATGTAAATTCCTCTCTGGCTTCCCTCAACACGCCACCCCTCACACCTCTGTAATCTTCAGTACCCATTTTAACTTTCCTCTTGTCTGCATTAACCCACCCCTTATTGTAAATTTCTCTATCTCTCCGTTTCCTTACCTTTGCTCATTCCTCCTAATCAAAACTCCTTTCCTCACCCACATATATCCTAAACTCCTGTACCATTTTTCTGTTTCCTTATTTCTTACAGGCGAATTCAATGCTTGTATATTTTGTAACCCCGTCTCTATATATAAATCCCTCTCCTATATACATCTGCCTACCAGTCCTCAAACTTGATAACTCTTCCACTCACTTATCTAGAACCTAAAATCCCACACACCTTGATTAATGGCCTTATAACTCTACTCCTATTGTTAAGGAAACTACCCACATTGTTAAGGAACCTTCAGTAATATTATTTTTTCTTTAAAGTCACCAAAACTACCCTTTACGATGGTTGAAACATCATAATGTGCATTTTGAAAATCTTTGGATATTTTAGTAGTCAAATGGTAGTTTTTCTTTGATCTAACTATGTCAATTTTTTTCCTTGTCATCTGGTACAGACTCCTTGCAGAGTTTCACTTGTAACATTTGGAAAAACAATGCGAGTATTTCTGAAAAAAAGGATTTTTTTCATCTGTCTAGTAGCTTAACGGGAAAGCATCCGACCAGGAATCGGAAATTCTGTGGCTCGACTACCAGCGGAGCCACAGGAAAATATATTTTTTCATGGGAAATTTAATTTTTAAAAAATTTTAATTGACAGTTCCATCTAGTCTGAAAAATACCTTACAAATTTCTGTTATTTTCTGGCACTAATACAGAATCCTTGCAAATTTTGACTTGTTACATTGGTCTAAATAATGCGTGTATTTATGAAAAAAATATTGTGCTTTCGTTCTCTCTGGTAGCTTAACAGGAAAGCACCCGACCGGGAATCGGTGGATCTTTGATTCGATTACCAGCGGAGCGAAAGGAAACAATCTTTTTGCAGGAAAAATTTACTTAAAAAAGATTTTTAATTCGTAGCTCCATCTAGTCTGAAAATTAAATTAAGAATTTCTGTTATTCTCTGATGATAATAAAGATTCCTTAAAACATTTGGTTTCTTTAGGACGACCAACTATTTACCCTTCTCCGTTATATTATTACCAACTTCCATTATATATAAATTACTCTTTGCCGTTAACCCTTCTTAACTGATAACCCTCCTCTTCGGTTGCTTGTTTCCCCCTAGTCACTCCATCCATAGTTCTCATTAAACATCTCCTCTCCCCCTTTTCCCTTAATTTATGAAATTTGGGAAATTTCCATAGGAATTTTTTAATTTTCCTGAAATAGTTGTTATGAAACTAAAAAAAGAGAAGGGTATGATTTGTTCAAGTTGTAGTTGTATAATGGGGGAGGGGGTTGTTATTTCGAATGAGAGCAATACATAAGAATGTTTAACAAATTAATAAAAAAAGTAAATCTAATGACCAAATCTTTCCAGGAAATGGATCAATTCACGTTCATTAACGACCTCCCCATTACCTTATGTTACCTTAGATGTTCATGTCCGTCGAAAAACGGAAACACGTTGGGGAAATTCATGATAATGTTCAATAGTAAATTAAGATATAATAACTTTCGCTAAAGTTGTATATGGAAGGTTGGGGCAAAAAGGGAGGCAGTTAGAAGAGGAGGAAAAGAAAAGAAGAGGCAAGAGAGCAAAAGGGGGAGAGACGGATATAGAACTCTATTAACTTTTATTTCCTCGAGAAAGTAA
>NC_046662.1:72710492-72733860 GCF_010883055.1 Belonocnema kinseyi | reverse complement strand
CCAACGAAACTTTGTAAAGCGACTTAGTCAAAGTTTAATAAATTCCTTCGTGGAAGTTTCAAAGCGGTTCTACGCGAGATTGCAAATGATTACGTTTCGTCGTAAGAGACTATGAGATGGGTTTGGGATGCGGCAAAAGTTTGCCGAAGATTAGGGGTGGAGGGGCAGCTGGGGGTCGTTTTAGAAATGAACAAAGTTCGATCCAAGCGTTGACCGTAGACATATGTGCAACAGAAAACGCATTGCGCTGGTCAGGAGTTGGCGACCTTCCTTTTCATTTCGTCTCGGAGCGAACGCAATTTTATCCACTGTTATGTATCTTATCTTCACGTACGATTTCATAAGTTCTAAAATAAGCATAGATTGCGAAACGCTTTTTTACGAATGTGGGAAGAACACGTGCCGGGTCAGTTGTAGTTTAAACTAATCTATACGATACTCACGACTGATTAATTTTATATTTTATCGCATGTTTTACATATTTTGCCATCTATACATATGGGTAAAAATGAAAAAGTTAGAATTATTAGATTTTTAATTAAATGGAAAGAAAATATTTTCGACCAGCATAAATAATGTTTTTCTATTTATATTTATCACAATAAATGTAAAAATAATGATATAAACCATCTACGATATTTTTAAGTCAAAATAACAATTCGATCCGCTTCTCGATTCTTCAAATATAAACATTAATATTTCATCATTATTATTCTTTATAATAGAATTAATTATAAAGAGATTTTCAAATATTGGAGGGAATTTCACATAGTTTAAAAAGTGCCATGCAGTTTTAAAGAATTTGCCTGAATTTGAGAAGATATTGAAGGATTTCATACATCAGTTATAAGAGTTTAGAATATTTTAAAGGATTTCAGAAAATTGCTAACATTTACAATCATTTCAAAGAATTTTTATGAATTTTCAGGAATTTTACCAGATTTTAGAAAAGTTACATAATTTTAAGGGATTTTAAAGGCATTCAATAAATTATTTTGAGAAATTGCACAGGAACTGAAAGGTTTTCATATGACTTCCTATAGTAATATTATCAGATGTCATGTAATTTCACAGAGTTAAAAAAATTATTTAATTTATTTAAAAACATTTATTCACTAAGATTGAGAAATTTTGTAAGATTTCAAAGGATTTTAAAAAGTTTAAGATATTTTGAAGACCTGCAAGGAATTTTCGAGAGTTTTGCAAAATTTTGAGGAATTCGTCACGTACAAATTGTGAAAATATTACGATAGAAATAAGTAAATGATAAGTAAATGATAGAAATTTTGTGACATTCGTGATATAGATTAGACTCCAGCTCTTACGTTTAGATAATTATTCATTAAAAAAAAGTTAGTTCAAATCCATATAAAAATTCAGTAGCAGTATGCAGAACGGTGCATTCCGTCTGGCATATTCAGTAGCATTTCTTGTCACTCTGAGCCTCGCGTTGGATAAACTACTTTATTTTTTAAGGTAATATTTCAAAAATAACTTTTTGGGTTGTCTCTAATTCATCCCCATATTTTTTAAACACCAAGTTCAAAAGTACGCAGTGTATTCAAGTCGCAATCATACGAAAGTACTAAGCAGGGTTGTTACGGTACTAGGGGATTTAAATTTTCTGCATGATCTGAATACAAATCCTAAGACTGGCTTGTGCAGTAGCAATGAACCGCGCATATTGTTTACACTCGGCATCGCTGTTTAACCAATTTCATACTTAAAAAGTATAAGTGATTCCCGTTTATGAAAAGACATTACGTTGTACTTCTTGTTATTGATTGATCATCGGTTCTCTTCAGATAATTTTATTATGATTTCTATATCTTTCTGAAGAATTTCAGCATTGAGTGTATTGATTACTATCCTAAATATTTTAATGTGGTCAGCGAAGATCAGAATACATGATTTAATATTTTCCACTACGCACAGATAAAACTGGGGTTTCTATTAGAACCAATTTTTGGTTCCAAAGGAACTGCAACAAAAAAGAACTTCTCTTTGCTGAAAAAGAACTCAAAAGGATGAATGATCTCTAAATGAACCTAACGGATTGATTAAAATGTTACTAATAAAGCCTTTTTGTCACTTATGCCTTGTCACACTTCAAAGATTTTACAAGTTAATGATGCACCGTTTCCTTTATAATTTGAATTAAATAATATTGTACTGGGAAAAATTTAATGAAGAAACTAAAATCATAGACATTAGAAATTCATGAAAGGAATATACCGCACATGAAATATTACAGTTTTTAAGTTTATGTTGAAAATCTTATATTTTCCACTGCGCATGTACCAAAAAGCGCGAGACTATTTAAAATTATATAATATACACTTGCAATATTAGGTTGGTATTACATTTTTTAAGAAGTTGGGTATTTTTATCACTCAATGTGATTTGTTTTAAAAAAGAATAAAAAAGTTTGTTGATATTTATCTGTACGACTCCTCATAGTATTTATTGATTTAAAATAGGCCCGCGCTTTCCGCAACATGCGCAGTTAAAAACTTCGGCACCTGCCGATAGCTATCTATGGGATATCAACAAACTAAACAAAAACCCTTAATCATTTTCTTAAAAGCCTAAGTTTTAAGTGATAGGAACATTTACTTGAGCCGCAACATTACTGAACCTGATGCAGTTCCATGGCATTGAACTTTATTCTCTACATATTGAGACAATACACGGAAAAAAATTCTTGAGATGAACGAGTGAATCGAGAATATATTAAACTCAAATAAAGGGTTCACTTTGATCAGGTAAAACGTTTAATTAGAAGAGTTAAATATTTAGTTACTTTCTGTAAATTATTCTCGCAAATCAGTAATTTGGACAAAATTGCTAATTTGGAGAGTTTATTATTTTCGACAGATTACGTATAATTTTTTTATCTGTAGATAAGAAAAAAATTTAGTTGTTATAGAAATATTTTAACTTACACTAGCCCATCTTTCGTCTAGTATCGCGCAAATGAATTTCCCTGAAATTCGTATAATGCATCTGGAGGTCAAGTTTGTTGTTTTCATCGCGTTTCTTGATATTTCAATATAGTAATCGCCTACAATCGAAACGATTGTAAATTATTATTACCGCATCATAAACTCTATTAAATATTAACATTCGTGCACATTTTAAGTGGTAATAAGCGTTTAATTGTCCAAAGTAAATCTGAACTGTCATTGCTTCCGATTAGACCGTCGCCATTTTATTTCGCTGCTCCCACAATGTACCGGCGCTCTTTCGACAATTCCTTCAGACACCTATTCTTAATATCCCGATTATAGCTATACTTATCAGAGGTTTGACTATACGATATCGCTGGTATATGCAAAATGGTCAAGGATATTTATTTTCGCTGATCCAGGGATCTTTCTTAATTCCTTCGTTCGTTTTTAGCTAAATGTTTAGCTATAATAAGGAATAATATCCCTGTCACAGCTGAATTTTTTTACCGTGTAGTATTAATATAAGTTTGTCGGTAAATAAGTCGCAGATAGTTTTCTTTCAGTAATCTCGTGGTATTTTTTATCAAAATCCTTTGATAAGTCGGCGAAAAAGACATCTACTTATTGCTCCCTTTGTATGGATGAATGGATAAATTCTGTAAAGCAAGTTAGATTAGCTACGCATGATCGCTTGGGCATGAAACCGTGTTGAAATTCAGAAATAATTGGAGAGATATATACATACCTTTGGACGTCTTCTTTCACAGCCGTTTCAAAGACCTTTGTAAAGCTTGATATAATAGATATTGGTCGATAATTGGTTAACTAAGACTTATTACCTGCTTTATACAGCGGTGAAACTTTAGATGATTTCCACCCTGAGCGAAATTTAATTTTTATTAGTGCTAGATTATAGATTTTTTTCAAAGGCTCGGCTACATCATTTGCACAGTCTCTAATGAGGAAATTAGGTATGCGATCGCTTTCTGAGATCATCTTCGCTTCAAAATTTAAAGCTGCTTTCTTTACTTTCTCGGTTGTTAGGAGGTAAGGTTCTAATTCATATTCGTTACGGAATATGTTAAAATCACCTCCGATTACTTTAAGATTGTATACATTGGCAAAATATTTCACAAAAACAATAATTATGTGAATCTTCTCTTTAATTATATTTCCTTTACAGAAATTTTCGCTTGGAAGACAGTAATTCCTATTGTTTTATGAAATGATTTTTCAAGTTGGTCGTTTTAATCGAAGAAATAAATTCTAGGTCATTTCTCGGTTCACAATCATTTTTCACGGTCAATGAAATTGAAAAAAATTGAGCAATAAAGCCAAAAAAATTCAAATTGAAGTAATAAAAACTAAGCTGCAAATGAAAGCACTTAAAGTGGAATTGTTGACGTTCGAAATTTTAAAATTGAAGTTTGAAAGTTTCTTAATTCAAAAATTTGCATTTACGTGCTGATTAATTTACACGTAAAAAATGAAAGGTACTAATATTTTTGAATAAAAAAGTATAAAAATCCACGTTATCATTTCAAATGCTCTACATTAAAAAGTCAATGAATGAATCCTGGAAAAGCTACACAATTTTATTTCAAAATCTTGAGAAATCTAAAAGTTGTCTATAATTTGTTCAAATTTAAAATTATTTAAAAATTTTTTTTCAGAACTTCTAAATATATTTTAAAATGAATTTATTTTTTCCTACAATTTTTAGGAAATCCTGCAAATTTAAAAAAATTTCCTTAAAATTTTGATGTATGAATAAAAATTGAATATTTATTATTTGTAGAGGAAATTAGATTTATTTTAAGAAATATTTAAAAAGGTTTTAACAGATTTACAAAATTGTCAAAAAAGAATTTGGAAGATTTTTGAAGAAATAAGTGTTGTAAGTAAGTGAAAATAATAAGTGTTTATTTGTTATTAATACATGAAACTGCAGAAATTCCACTTACACATTAAATATTTTTCAAATACAGCGATTAAAATTATAACGTTCAAAGTTCAAATTCTCTTCAAAATTTAACGATTCCAGGCTTTCTATGTCAAACAATTTAATTTCAAATTGTTTACTTGTAAATATTTGGTTTCAATTTACTCTTCTTAAATAATAATCAGTAAAATATTGCTAAATATTTAGTAATTATTCTTTTTCTTCATTCAAAAATTTCCAATTGAATGGGTTAAAAATGGAATATTGTAGACTGAAACAATATTTTTAATTTAATAGAAGCCTTTAGCTATACATATATTTTTATGTAGTTATTTTAAAGTTGAAAATAGTTTATAAAGTTTCAATCAGAAGTTCACATTGTTTATTGACTAAGAATTTCAAATTGAAATCGTTTAATTTTTAACTTTAAAATCTGGACATTTGGAACTTTGTAATACAGTGCAGACCCATTACAAATTTTATTTATTCATTGAATAAAAATGCTTTTTATCAACAATTTTAGACTTCTAACTCTTTTAATTTTTAATTGTTCAAGTCTTCAAGAGAGCATTTTAAAGATGTTTAATGAAAAAATATAAGCTTAAAAATAAAAATCTAAAATGGAAAGTTTGTTATGTAATAGGGTGAGTGACCCAGTGATTGAACACTTTAGGAAATCACTGATTACAACTAGTCCATTTCAAGTCTTAATAATTGATTATTCTTACAAAACTTTTGAAAATAGATTCTTAAGAGTTCAAATTTCATAATCCGATAAACACATTTTGTTTTTACCAAAAAGCTTTATAAAAAAATAATTAAGTAGAACAAAATTAACGAAAACACCAGTGAATGAACACTGTGAGCCAATGAATAATCAGTAGAGCACCAGTGAATGAACACTATAATCACTAGAAATTAGAATTTACATATAAAATTACATTGGTACATTACAAAATGAGCAATTAAATATTGTAAAATATCAGAAAGCGTTGCGAAGTTGATTAAATATATTATTTCAATAAAAACCACAAGACATTTAGATATAAAGAAAGGAGGGAATTCAAAAGTTAATCACAGAACTAGGTTAACTTTTCCTAATTTCTTATTGCAATATTTATTTTTAAAACATTTCTATCAGTTCTTTTTACCTCACAAAAAATGCAACTTTTCGTTTAAAAATAGATAACTCTTATCTAGTGACTACAATAGAAAACTGCAATTTTTAGTACACATAACATTTGTAATACAGCACCTTACTATGTTGCTTTAGGTTAAATTAGCAAACACAGATATAAATCACAGTGTTGTAAAAATGGAAATTCTGTAAAAATTTATAAATATATATTGTCTAGTACGCAGTAGTACCTAGCACGAATTAATGTTTTTTATAGTTAAAAAACGTTTTCTAAATGCAAAAAAGCATTAAATTTCTAACCTCAAAGTTGCCTTACCCTTAATTTACTTCGTGCGTACTTTTTTGATGTTCTAACCAAAAAAATATACATTTAAACTATAACTAATTATAGTTTATATTTATAACTTCGATATTTATAGTCACATTAATTGAAACAAACTTATTTATATGTAAAGAAACAACAGCCAGGTCTCCGTAACCTGCTGTTCATTCACTGGACCTGCGGGGTGACAATTTTGCTCCAATAAATGAACACAGCGTTCGTTCACTGGAACACGGGCGATTTAAAGGTCCAGTAGGTGAACACTCATTTAACAATAAAAAAACGTACTTTTTGTGAAAAAACCCTGTGGAAAATTGAATAATAATATCTTACAACTATAACAGCACAACTTTGATGCAGAAAAGGTAAAGAATTTTTTTGTAAAAGCAGTGTAAACAAGGAGTTGCTTAGACACGTACGTTATAGTGGCCAATGACTTTCTCACCATCACTCATCATAATCGATGATGCTTCACATTCAAGAAATTTTAAAAATTATTTACAAGAATTTACTGCAATGAATTGTATATTAAACTCTTCAAAATTGCTTCAAGATTTCAAAGATATAGAAATTCATAAAAACATTAACTTTCAAAGGTTATATTTATATATTTTTCGCATTAGTGTTCATTCACTGGTGACTGTTCAGCCACTGGATCACTCACCCTAGTATCTTGCATTACAAGGGATGAGACACAGTGATTGCAACTAGCGCGAAGTTTGCTGCCCGAGCGAAGCGAGGGCTGCCTTCACACGAGTTGCGATCGTTGTCTTACATTCCTAGTAATGCATATCATTTTTCATAGCAAATCTATTGAAAATTCGAGTTGAGGTACCTACAGACCCTACCTACGCTTCTACTCTAGAATTGAAAAAAAATGTTTTAACCTTATGGATATAAACACAGTGTTTCATCCCGCTCTACACGTACCGAAACTCAAAGACAAAATGTTTCAACCCACGGAATGCAAGTGTATGTTTCAACCCGTTCTACTGGTATCGAAACTCAAAGTTTCAATATATGCGTTATGAAAAAGATTTTTTAATTACGCATTGTAAACTGAATAAAAGCATTATTGAAAAATATAACAATTCAACTAATTGTTTAAAAAACTGCTGAAATCGAACTTTGACAGATTTTTCTCCTCAAAAATGTGTAAAATTCCCGGATAAAATAATTTTTTACTGTCACGGTCCGGTTTTTCCCGGTCTCAAAAAATTCCTGGTCATATCCCGGTCAAGCGGCCACCCTGGATTATCTGATAATTTCAGTTAGTTTCAGATCAGCCCTGACGAAGTAAACTGCAATGCTCACCAAGCGTCGAAAAAATTTGTAGTTTTGTACACGATTGGAACCCGAAATATATCTTTCAATCAAAATGAATAATCGTGAAAGCATTAAATCTATTATAATCTGATTTTATTTTATAATGCTTTAAAACTTGTAGTGGTTAAAGTTTTAGGACTGGTCGGGGTACTATTATCTGATTTTTTAGGAAATCTAAATAGTCATCACGGTATCTTCGAAAAAAATTTAGTTTTTAATTCTATGTTTCTTTTTATTGGCACTGAATCAGTCAGAGAATCACGGTAAAATCCATCAACTTCAGTCTGCTCACTGAGGCGGGAAAAAACGATATTCACTAGGTAAACATATAAGCCTAGAAAGTCACATTTTTTACATTTTTATCGAATAATGCTGGTAATAACTGTACATAGGCCGGTATATGTTAATAGATTGTTATTTGATTTTAAGTGCGATTTCATATACACAGAGCAGGGTGTTAGCAATTTAAAAAATAATATAACGTGTTCATCCGTCATATCGGAGGTATATACAGATCCGGTATATTTCCGCAATACGCACATTGAATTTATTTTCATATGCAATAATGTAAAAATAATTTGCAGATAGGATATTATTGCAGCAATGACGCTTAATAAGTTCCTGCAATTAAAAAGCTTATTCTTCCAAATACCAAACGTATAATATTCCAGGCACATTATATTGTCAACTTTTTAATTTTTACAAATAATTTACAAAGTAAACAATTGTTTGATCGTTGTTAAATCAATTAGAGTAATAATAATTTATGACTCTGAATTTTTGTCAGTACGGTCTTGAAGTTTTGATCATTGCAAGAATCAATGAGAAGAAAATTAAAAATACAGTTAAACGTACACACCAAATTTATTTTAATTTAGAAAAAAAATGTGCCACGCAGCTTGAATTCTTTAATTAAAGTTATTAAAAGAAAAATTAAATTATTTTTATATAGTCCCCTTTTATGTAGGAGCACAAATCACATTTTTTTATGAGGCAATTACCGAAGTTATATACATGCTCGCTTTTTATAATAAAGTTTAAGCACCATACTTGCTCTGATGAAATACTATTATAAATACTAATATCGGGTATTTTATTTGCCTTCTTATTATTATGTAGTAATCCTGGCAGGAGATATATTCCCGTTATTGAATTTTAAAATTAAATTTCTTGCCAAGTAGCTTGAAATATTATTAAACTTGAGAAATTTATCTGGAATCCTCTTTCGCCAGACATTCAGTATATTTTTAAAGTTATATTTCCTTCCTTCGAAACTGCCGCAATGAAAACTCATGAAGTTAATGCAATTCAGAATAAGTAGAGCTTTTTTCTTATACTTTTTTCTAATCTTTTTTGTCTGTTCTTGGGTGCCGATTGTCTTGCCAATTCAGCATTGAAATTTAACGTGTTTAGCAACTATCGGCGTTGACCTACTATATTTTAATAATAGTCTGTGGGACTCGATTATAGCATTTACCAACTTTTTCTTTTAAAGAGAGAAAGAAAGAGAGAGAGAGGGAGACAGAGAGAGAGTAGTCAATCCTATAGTAAGAATATCTATGATAAATTATTTTCTACCGTTTGTAATTTTTAAACGTTTTTTTCGACGTTTTTATAATTATTTTATAATATTTCATAAAAAACTTTAAATGTGTACCTCCAATCTCAAAAGAACTTCAATGAAAATTTGCATGGGTTAAGAATTCTAAAATACGAAGCTTCTGTAACTCGACTATTAATGTAGGTCTTTGAAAAAATATCACCCATAAAATAGCATCAAATCATTTCGAATAATTTAAGATAAAATCCCATGAAATTCCTTGAAATCCTTGAAATCTGTTGGAGCCCTTTAAATTTAATTAAATTTATTTCCTAAAGTTGTGTAGAAATATCACGAAATTCTTTGAAAATCCTTAAAATGTTGAAATACAGTTAAGTCCCTTGGATTAAAGAAAAATAATGTTAACCTTTTTTAATTGTATAAAGATATTTAAAGTTCGAAACTGTCAAAATTTCAAGTCAAAAAACAGTTTCTTTGAATTTTATATACTTTCTTTCTTTTAGAGAAAACAATATTTTCCGCATAGAAGCAGCAGGGCAGTTCTTTAGAAAAATTAAAAATTTCGCATTCCGCTAAAATAGGAATTTTTGTATGGTGGACCATAATTAGCTACAGGTTCTTTGGAAAGTATTTTTTCATTTATAGCAGGGTATCGGTGGACGCAAAGTTTCACTTTCAAAATTTAATGACTTTTTCTTGATATTTCCCTCACCCATAATATTTAAAGAATAGAATTCAAATATCTTTAAAAATTTAATAAAAATTAATATTCTTGACAACTGCTCATAGTTCCTTTTATAGAGATTCCCCGACTTTTACTAGTTTTTTCAAAATCTCTTATTTTTTACTAATTTTCCGTGACTAATAAAATTCATTAACTTCAGTATGATGTACCTAAATTTCAGTACAAATAGCCAGATTTTTTTGTCAGTATAGACGCTTCCATATCTTAAAATACGCTATAATCTCTCAAATCATTTGAAAACTTTTAAATCCCTTAAGTCTTCAGAAATCCTTCGAAATCTTGACATGCTTTTTAAATACCTTGCACATTTTGAAATATTTAAATTTCTTGTAATCTTGTAAAATATCCTAGAAGGATCCAAATTCCTTGAAATATATAAAAAAATTTAACAGGGTCAACCCTAAGTAAAATTTAGAACTGCCTAACCTGACACTAAGCAAATGCCTAAAAGAAAAGGTCTTAATTATGGTTAAGAAAACAATATAAAATGAGAAACTGTACGAATAAGCATATAAAAATGTTTTAATGGTATTTTCAAGAGACCAAAAAAAACCGACCGATCATTGATGCAGATGACGACCAAGCGAAAGAAAATGCCTAAAAAAACGCATTTAATAGAAATTTTGTAGGTGAACCGTATAATAAGTCGTAGGTTTTGTTCAATATTTTCTAGAAATACAGTAAACCTCTTCTATAGCGCCGATTTCGGGGTTGACGGTGGGTGGCAACTGACTCACTATAGCCTGCTTCGCTTTTGTTTGTTCCATGCTGACTGGTCGCCTAAGTGACAGCCGTAGATCCCGCAAACCCCGTGCAGCACCTGTTACACCAACATGTGGCACGGCACTAATTCTTGAAAGGGCTATAGAAGGGAGGGCTATTAGAGAGTTTCACTGTATATTTAATAATACTGATAAAAACAACTCACGATTTATCAATAACAATAATATAAAATTCCTTTTAATTTTTAATTTTATGTATAATTTTGTAACGTGAATGGAAGAAAAATGTTAGAACTACCCATTTTGACTTTTAGAACTGCCCGATTTGAGTAGAACTGCCCTTTGGGGGATAACCTATATTTTAAATCTTCAAAATCTTTGGTGATCCTATAAAATCTTGTAGGTCTGGTAAGATCTCTACATGAGCTTTAAAATCTCCTAAAGTCTTAAAATCTTCGAAATCATGAATTCTTTTGAAAATATTATTTTAGCGTTAGAAAAAAGTTTCCTAAATGTTATGCACTGAATTTTTAACCGTTTTATTTTTTATCATAGAACGTACGAAATTATATTTTCATTCTATGAATTTACATATAATGTCTAACCTATATTACATACGACTAAATGGCAAAAAGTTCTCTGTAATGTAATCTTTCGAGTAGTAAAGGTAATTCGGAGTCAGCCATTTTGATAAAAACTGATTTAAAAACTTTTTCGTTAACTTCCTGCTTCGAAACGTATAGTAAATCGCATCATAAAATCTATTTCAAACTTCTGAATAATAATAGCACTACTACTAATAATAAATAATATATATGAAAAAAAATCACTTTTTTACGTGCTATATTTTCAAAATATTATATAGAGTTTTAGAACTCCTTATTTCACCAAATTAATTTTGTTATACATTTATTTATTGCAGATAATAATGACATCGACCTCGAGTTTTATGGCAGCAAAGAGGCGAAATATTTCTCACCTTTGTGAGACTAGTAACTACTTCCTTGCTGTGGGAATTGTAAGATAATGGAGGGCCTTTAAAATACTTCAGAAGAGATCGTTAGTTTCATAAGTGTTATTTCTATAAAAATGAAAAATTTTACACACATTTTTTACATTTTACAGATATATTAGCAGTATTATACGTGCACTATAGCTATGATTATTGCAGTTCAGATTTTAATTTGCAAAGTTTAATCACTGAAAGAACAAATTTTTCAAGAGTAACTGAGATTGAAATGTTCACTTTGCAAAATGCAATTTCTTATATTTTAGATAATCTAATTCGAAAAGTTTTTTTATATTAATATGAATAGAATAATTTATTTGCCATTTATATACAGAGACAAATTTTATTTTTACGAAATCATTTCGTTTTATATAATGAATGCAATTTTTACGCAATGGACTTTCATCCAACATTTTTCATTATACTAAATCATTTGAAAAAAATGCAATCATTTGCCTTTTCAAGACATAGAACATTGTTCTTGTATGCGAAATCATTTCATTTCATCCAAATCATAAAAGTTTTACGTAAAAAACTGCGATCAAACAAAGTTTTTTATTGCTATACAAATGTTAATAAAAAAAATTACTTAGGATGACGTGACTTGTTTAACTCTCATTGGTAATATTGCCCGGAAAACTTATTCCATAGTAATATTCGAGTCCTTCTATTAAACGTCCAAGTTGAAGCCATAAAATAGGCTTTTTTTTGCTTTTATCATTTTGTTTGTTTGTTTGTACTTTTAAAATTTTCCGGATCAATGAAGTGAAAAAAATGATAAAGTAACCAAAATATGCAAAAAACCTTCCCGTGTAATATTATAATCTTAGATATTTCTTTCGATCAAATTAATGACAAAAAAATGATAAAAAAATGTTCAGATACAAGAAAGAAATTAACGAAAAAAAAACACTTTTCATGGATGTGATAATAAATGGATTAATTAGAATTGTTTACAACAATGAAAAACGTTCGTCGATGGCAGCTTATATTGCTGTACAAAAGTTAAATAAGTTAATTGTTTATAAAACTTGTTTAAGCCCTTAAAATATTATTTATGTTTGGTATTTTATTGCTATGTATTTGTATGTTCATTAATTTGTTTATAACAATCAAAGAAATATAGGAAGTACGAGTATATCTGCAATTTAAATTTCCACTACAATTTACTTTTGAAAAAAATTAATATAATAAAATTGATGTATTTAGGGTTAAATTATTTACACTGAACGTTCGTCTTGTAATTATTTTTTAAAAGTATAAAATATAATTACTTATAAACGGCACCATTGTAAAAGAGTTAACAATGAAACCAAACCGTTTTCATTGTTTTGATATATGCTTCCAATTCAAATTTGTTTAGTTGTCTATTAAAAATAAAAGTGTGTCTATAACCTGAAAGGATTCACTGCATGTTTACACATAAATTTGGAATGCTTTAATTTTGAACATATTATTAAATTAAAAGTATAAATGAAACAAAAATGATCAACGTAGTAAATTTATATCCTTCTGATGATTTTATAAGTGAAATAACTTTGGAGTTAATCTAAAGAATTAATCGAATATCAAAATTAATCATCACTATCTGAATCTGTATAACTCATCTTAAAATTTATAACGCGTTAAATTCTTATCGATAAAAAATTACCGACGCAGTCAATTTAGACGTTTTTTTATAGTTTTATAAGTGATATAATTCTTGTGACAGTCTAAAAGCAGTTTATAAAAATTCATAATTACGATCTACATTTGCATAATTAAAATTAAATAGGTATACCAATAACCCATATTTTCAACTTTTAAATTATTACTGAATCTAAAAATAAAAAAATGTAAAAATAATGGCATCACTACGAATTATGTTTCAACAACTTTTATCATTATCTTCCTTTTGTATATTGTACTTTCATTTTTTGAAAAGGGGATAAATTGGCCTATTTAAAAAATTCTGTTAATATTAATGTTTATCCTACGCTATACATTATACGAAATGTAAATGATTAGAGTAATTCTTATGATTTATTTCCCTTGATTAGTGTATTATTATGCAAATTTGTAACTCAAATATAGCCAATAATTAACATATCAAGTCACATGATTTATTTTTAGGCTGGAATCAAGTGAGAGTTGATTTAAATCGTAAACATGTTCATGAAATTTTTTTCTTCGTTCTTGGATTTCCTTATAACCTACAATTTCATTCAAATGCATTTAAATTATTATTAATTCTCGTCACCTCGACATGCATTATTTATAATCAGCATAGTAATTTCAGAAATTTACTAAATGCAATTATTTATAATGTAGTCCGGAATATTATCTGATATTATTAATACCTAATATATTCAAATTACTAAAAACAATTCAAATAATTATATAATGTTTTTGATCTTTTTGCAGGAATTCTAAATATTTGGATGTACTTCCAGATGCAAAATAAATAATACTTAACAGGGTAGACGAAAAAAATGCATTTTCAAACTTCCCTGACTTTTCCTGGACAGTCTTTTAATTTTCCCTGAATTCTATTATTCAAAGTCCAGAATTAATCTTATCACATTTTTAACAACTTCTTTTATAAACGAGAAACAACAATCAAATTACAGATTGCAATTGAAAAATGTACTTATTTTAACCAAAAAGAGTGACTATTTTTACCACAAAAGATGAGCTTTCAATCCAAAAGGGCGAATTTTCAACTAAAAGAGATATACATTTATAACAAAATACTTCAATTTTTAACAATCAAATTCAATTTTAAATAAAATAACTGAATTTTCAACAATATAAATTTATTTTTAATGAAACAGTTCCATTTAAAACTAAATCATTAGAATTCTAAGCAAAGAGACGAATGTTTCAGAAGACAGTTAAATACTCAAACAAAAATGTTGAACTTTCAAGAAAAAGTTGAATTTTCAACGAAAAATTTAATCGAAGGAAGGTCTTGTAGTTTTTGTCTACTGGCCGTAGTTTATGTTTATTATGCTGTTATTAAAACATTTTTCGTCCGTCGACGCGGGACCTCATCAGTTTGTAAGAATTAAAAAACCCATCATAAGAAAAGACATAGGACGTAGATTCAGCAGTAGTCATATACATAGATTTTTGGAGATTTCTAAGATAATTTGTAATATTTGAAACGCATCGATTCGTAAATTATTGAGTTTTTCATAAGAAGAATGTTATTTGAAACAGTTCTCTCCATGGTCGACGGTTTGTTTATTTTTATACAATTAAGTTTGCGTGTAAGTTTTGTGAAAAAATGTAATAGTTCAACTTTCAAGAAAATAATGATATTTTCAACCAAATATTTGAATTTTCAACCTATAAAGATGAAATCTCAACAAAAAATAAAATAGTTGATATTTTATACAATACAAACACATTTTCTACTAAAAGA
The DNA here is from genome assembly GCF_010883055.1 of Belonocnema kinseyi. Taxonomy (NCBI): domain Eukaryota; kingdom Metazoa; phylum Arthropoda; class Insecta; order Hymenoptera; family Cynipidae; genus Belonocnema; species Belonocnema kinseyi. Next base: position 72,718,738 of record NC_046662.1, on the reverse strand, counting down.
GACGAATTTTAAAACCAGAAAGATGAATTTTCAGCAAAGGGGATTCATTCTCTACCAAAAAAGAAATCTTTAAAACAAGGTACAGGAAAAAATTTAATTTTCACTTGAAAATGAAAAAGTTTCATTATTATTTTAAAACAATAATTTTAAACCAAAAAAAAAAGAAACGAATTTTTAACAAAAAAAGATTTTTCAATCCGTAAGGAACAACTTTTTCCCCAAATTCTTCAAATTTCAAGCCAAAAGAATCATTTTCTGTAAAGTATTTTAATTTTTAACACAAAATTTTAATTTCCAACCCAAAATATGAACCATAAAAAAATGTTTAATACAGTAGTTGAACATTTACGCAAGTGGCTACACTTTCAATTAAAAAAGATGAATTTTCTACAAAATACCTTAGCTTTTAACCAGAGATGAATTTTCAACTAAAATGATGAATCTGCAACTGGGATAGTTTAACTTTCAGTTGAAAAAATAAATTATCACCCAACAAAAACAAACGAATATTCAAACAAAGACATGGATTTTTAACTTAAATTAGAAATCTTAAAAAAATATATAAATATAATAGTAGATCAATTTAGGAAGAAACTAATAAATATGAGACCTTTCACACTAACAGTGGAAAAGTATATATATTAATGTAATAATAATGTCATAGCAGATATTTTAACAACAACAAAATTGTATTTTAAATCAACAAAAGTTGAATTCGGAACTAAAGAAGATTAATTTTCAATCAAACAGTTGCATTATTATCCAAAAAAATTAATTATCTGTTAAAATATATAAACTTTTGAATCAAAAAGAGGAATTTTCATCAAAATAGTTAAGTTTTCAACCAGAAAAGGTCTCAGTTGAATTTTCGATTATAAGTTAATTTTCTACGATAATAGTTAAGCTTTTAACCGAAAAATAGGAATTTTCAACAAAACAGTTTCACGTTCATCAAAAAAGGATGAATTTTTAAGAAAAGTGTTACATTTTGAAAAAAATAATCAAATTTTGTACTTGAAATATGATCGTCAGGAAACAATGGTGGAAGCAACTTCAAGATGAAGAAATATAAATACAAGGAAAATAAATGATTAATAACGATATTATTTCAGGCCGGCCGCGAAACTTCATTCTCCAAAATCCCTCATTTTTCCGTGGCCATTAATATTAAAAAACAAGAATCGTCATCTTGTAACATTTGCAATATAAAACTTATTATAAAAGGAATAAATAATTTTAAAATAAAATTTAAAAGTTTATTATTTTGGACTGATGTTGACTGATGTTGACTGATGTTGACTGATGTTTGACTGATGATGCTCCTTATCGAAATTCCCTGGCTTATGTAAATTTCTTTTCAATTTTTCCTGATTTTCCCTGTCCAATACAATTTTCTAGATTTTTCCCGATTTTCACATTAAAAAATAAATTGAAGTTAAAAAACTACTTTTGGCCAAATGAAATTATCGCGATCATTTTTAAACTCCTCGTAAGTAGTTTCTGAACGTAGCCTATGTTCGAGACGAAGGAGCCGGGAAATTTTTATTATATTATGAAACTTTACTTGTAAAACTTTCGAAATTCATCGCCAGACTTTATACCGGCCTTAATTTACGAGGAAGCTCACACTTTGCCTTTACGTCATCAAACTTTTGTTATCTGTTCTTAAACTTTTAGAGCGTCTACATCATCAACTCTAATGTTTACTCAATTTCTTCTCGGAATTTCTGGACATCATAATTTTTCTTTTTATTAGGTTTAACCCTCCCTCTCGATATTTCTTCGAAAAAAATTAAAAGCTTTCAAATAATAAATAAAGAAATTGATCATTTTCAGTTGAAAGAATTTTAATTACGTTAATTACTGTGACGCTTGGACGTAAAAAGGTTATCAATATAATGAAATCTTTACAAAAAATGTATTAATATTTTTTTAGAAATGAATTATTCAGTGAATATAAGAATGTACTTAGGTGTTATTATTAATTATTATATTACTTTAATTCGTAACCTGCCATGAACAAGAAATAAACGGTTTCCATTTCTCACCCCTTGGCTCGCTAAACCTCCTTTTTGATTATATCTTCCATCACACCTAAATGCATGTACCCAACAGTCCCGGCATACGTATCGTGTACTAAAATGTCGTGCCTGGAGGTACGTCGAGTCCTGCGATGTAATTACGCAATTACTTTGCCATAACGTGCGCCAGCGCACCATTAACGTTATAATTATACAATCGATGTACAGCTAGTTTAAGTGGAGGTTCCAAACGATCTTAAAACGTGTCTTTCTTGCTTTTCTTCTTAAACCCTTTCTTCTTGTTTTTCAATAATGTGTTAAAAACTATCGGTTTGAAGAAACAATTAATTTAAAGTGGATACGCTTAAAAGTGTCTTATTATGTCTGCTTAATAATAGATGCCATAATGCAGAATGAGGATTCTATTGAATGAACAACATTTTTTTATTGTGTGTGATGTATCCCATGAAGTCAGTAGAGGAAGCTGTTTATTTGAATCAAGAAAACGATTTGTTGATATTTGTAAGCCAATTGTTGATGTTTGCTTATAGTATCTATCTTTTATTACGAAGTATATGAATCCTTTTCATATTACACTTGGTAAAATAGTATTTGTGGATGAGTCAAAAAATGTTTGTTGTTTCAATCATAGAATATGGTTAATGTCTGAATTTAACCAAAAGTTTTGGTCGGTTTAACTAAATTAAGATAAGTTAGTGGATATTTAATCAAATTTTTAGTTTAATAAAAAAATATATTTTCCTAAATTAATCAAATGAATCAACCACATATAATCGTTGATTGAACAGCCGAGATTGGACTAATCAAAGCAAATTTTGTTTGCTGAACCCATTTTTTTGAATCAAACAAATGCAGTCAATCAATTTTGCTGAACGAAAAACATTTATTTAAGTGTGTGATGTATTCATTGAAGTACGCAGAGAAAACTGTTTATTTGAATCAGAAAAAATGCATTCTTGGTATTTGTGAAACAATTTTTGTTGTTTGCTTATAGTGCCTATGTATTATTATCAATAATGTGAATGATTTTTATCTCACACTTAATAAAATATTTCTGGATGAGTCAAAAAAATGTTTGTAGTTTCCATCATACAATATATGGTTACTGTATGAATTTCACCAAAAGTTTTATTCGTTTAACTAAATTTTAAAAATGTAGTGGATATTAAATCAAACCTTTAGTTTAATTATAAAATATTATTCTAAATTAATTTTAAAAATGAGCAAACACTCTTGTTGATTGAACCACACGACTTTGGCCTGCTAAATGCAAATTTGGTTTGCATAAAACATTTTTTTCGATCAAACAAATGCACTCCATCAAGTTTTTTTGAATTAAAAACATTTTTCTAAGTGTATGATGTATTCAATGAAGTACGCAGAGAAAATTGTTTATTTCAATGACAAAAAATGTTTTTTATGTATTCGTGAACCAATTTTTGTTGCTTATTTATAATGCCTACTCTCTGAATTTGAATCATCGATAAGTATACCGCTTATTCAAATCAGCGTATATAAGCTTCTAAAACAGCGATATTTAGCTACTGATCAGTGAAATTTCACTAATTAACAGTTAAATTTCGCTGATTTGCCAGCGCATATACTCTGATTAGAATTAGCGGTATACTTTTAGCTGATTCGGATTTAGAGAGTATGTATCACTATGAAGAATGTGCATTCTTTTCATCTTACATTTGGTAACATATTTGTGAATAAGTCAAAAAAACTTTTTTTTTGTTCTAGCAATATGATAATGTTACTACATGAATTTCACCAAAAGGTTTGGTTAGTTTAACTAAATCTAAGTAGTGTAGTGGATATTCAATCAAACCTTTCATTTAATCAACAAAATATTTTCCTAAATTACATTGTTGCAAGTAAAATATTTGTGGTTGCGTAAAAAAACTTTTGTTTTCCAACGTAGAATATGGTTATTGTATGGATTTCACCAACTGATTGGTTTAACCAAATTAAATTTAATTAAAAATTAAAATTAATCAATAGAATCAATAAAAAACTCGGGTTGATTGAACCAGGCGAGTTTGGTCTACCCAACAGTAATTTTGTTCACTTAACCTATTTTTTTTAATCAAACAAATGTGTAGTCATTCAAGCAATTTTATTGGACAGCATTTTTTCTAAGTTTATGATATATTTAATTATACAAACAATGAATATTTGTTGTATAAATTAACAAAAAACTTTTATTGTTATTTGTGCAACCAAACTTTTTTCCCGTTATAATAGAATATTAGTTATTTCAGCAAAACTTTTCATGGCTCTAGAAAAATTTACCTGAATCAAAAAAACTTGATTTTTGAATAATGACCCAAACTTTTCTTGAATCAACAAAAATTTTATTGAAATAACACATATTTTGTTAGAAGAAAAAGAAAACATCACAAAAGTGAGTCTTTTTTGTTCTGCCAAATAACATTGGCCCCCATTCAGATAATCATTGGAAAATAATCTTCTTTTTTTAAGTTTTTAAGACTGACATATATTTTTTGCAAGTGCTGAAGTTAATAGTATAGCACCGAGGGTAAGAATCTGAATTTGCGAAAAAGTAATTGTTAGTGGATTTAGGGTTTGCAGATAAAGGATTTTATGATAGAAATACAAAATTAAAGACGGTACATAAAAAATTCCGTAAAAAATATGGAACATGCGTATGAACTTTAATGTAGGTTTTAAGATCGCTGGTTACAAGTTTGGTAATAAAAATTCAACATTCAAAATGTTAGGTGGAGAACGGTGGATTAATTTACCAAAAAGATATGCGTTTTTCACAAAAATATGTTTTCAAAGGTTTTTAGGATCTTTGATTACGAATTTCGTAATAAAAATATAAAGTTCACGGTGGGAGATCTAAAATGCCGGACTCTTTTACAGGAAAAATATGGGATTTGCGTACAAAGTTATCAGTAGTTTTGAGGCTGTTGGTTGTGAATTTTGCAATAAAAATAAATAATTCAAAACAGCGATCCAAAATGGCAAAAGTCTTGTTAAAGTATTAAGAAATTCGTACGAAAATTCCATTTCTGCAGTAATAAAGTAAAGACCATAATTCAAATTCTAACATTTAATTGGTATCAGAACGATTTTATAAATTTACTTTATTTACATTCTATAAATTATTATTATAACGTCTTTTACAGTATTGTAAAGCATAAAGTTATCTTATATTATGCAGGATGCTCATATTAACACCAACGAGCATTCTATTTTAATTTATTTTGCAAAAAATATTTATTATGTGACTATTTACCTTATATAAGACAGAGGCATACGATTTTTATTGAGCCTGAAGAAAATAGTCCATACAGCTTACTGGTCGAAGAAGCAGCTTAAATATTTTTAAACACGGTTTCAGATATTAATGTTACCGAGTCTACAATACCTTATATACTGATATTTTCAAACAGCTGGTGTTTCCTCATTTCTCAAAGAAATACATAATTTATTTTTTACATTCTCATCCTAATGAGAACGTATTGGTTTTAAATGTAAAATTTTACTTTGTTGGTTTTCATCAAATCTCCACGTTTTGAGACCCCCCGAGTCAGAAAAAACGCCTGTCTGTCTGTCTGCAGTATGTATAATAGGGTATAATAGGGTATAATAGGGTATAATAGGGTATAATAGGATATAATAGGGTTCAACATGGTGTAGAAAAAATTTCGCATTTGCGATGAAATCAAGTGTGAAGCACGTGGTACGTCATGAGAATGTGTTCGTTAAAGCCGAAGGAGTTTTGAAGAAAAGAGAATTCACAATCACCAAATGACAGTTGCCGATGCTTTGACCTTTAATTTTAAAAGGCTTGCGCACAAATGTGGGGTAAATAGCAAAACCGAACGCGTAGCGCAAGGTTAATACATAATTGAGCCCTAAACATGAGATAAAGATATTATCGATCGCGAGGCGCGAGAATAACAGTCGCGCGCCCGAGGTGCGCTCAAGCTTGCGAGCGGAGCAAGCTGCGCGCGTCGAGAATGTGCCCGCTCAGAAGACAGATTTTTGTTTGTTTAAAAGAAGTTTTTAAACAACTGGATACAATTTAATTTAGGATATACTAAACTAGGATATAATTTAATTTTAGGGTTTTACCTACGTTTCGAGAACTTTACCCCATCGTGCATACCTCTAAGTATCCAGGAAAAAATTGATTAAAATCAAAAGAGACGATCATGAAATCTCAAAATAAATAATGATCTTTCTATAATATTAAGATAATCTTAAAATAGTTAGTCTTGATATGATTTTAATGTTAAAATAATAAAAATTTAATTAAATTTCTAATCTTCACCTTCAATACATTGTAAGTTATAATAGCATCTGCAATAAGAAACTATGAAACATGAGGCTGACTATCGACTTTGTTAAATGTCACGTCGCTTTTAATAATAATCATGAAAATGCAGAAATCAGGTATTGCTCAAGCCAGTGAATGCGAGAAAGGAGGTAAATAAGCAAACGTAAATATATACTTGATTCCATGTTTTCTAACACGTTTCAATTGTTCACTCGAAAAGTGTGTATACGTATAGGTCTTTAAGAGAGTTGCGGGTGATTTATGGCCGACAAAATTAATGACACGAGCTGCACGTATAGGTACACGGTAATCAGTGTAACGACCAATACGAACACAAAGTTGAACATCAAGTCAGAGCTGCTCTGGTAATAATATTATTATTCCTATTGCAATTATTATTCCTAATGCATTTTCAAACAAACAGTTAATTTTTCATGCCAAAAAGACGAATTTTTTAGGAAACAATTTAACTTTAAACAAAAAGATGAATTTGTAACAAAAAATGCAATAGTTAATATTTCAATAACACAAAAAAGAATTTCCAACCAAATAATAAAATTTGTAACAAACTATTTTTATACAGAAAGTCGAATTCTTAATAAAAAAAATTTAATAGTTGATATTTTACGCAAAAATTAAATTTCTATCAAAAAAGAACAATTTTAAAATCAAAAAGATCAATTTTCCATCAAGAGGATTAATTGTATATTAAAAAATACGAATTTTGAACATAATAATAAAATATCAAACAAATAGATGAATTTCAGCTAGAAAATATCAACTTTAAACCAAAAATGAAAAAGTTGAAAAAAATTAGTTAAAAAAAATGAAAACGATTTTTTTAACTAGTCGAATTCCCAACCAAAGATATTAATTTTTAATTCAAATTATGATTCTTTTAACGAATGAAACGAATTTGACATATAACACTTTTTTTTAGTCAAGAAAGAAAATAAAGTTTATCCGAATTCTTTGAAATTTTAAGTCGTAAGATAATTTTTCTGAAAAACGGATCAATTTTTAACCCGATAATAGAAAAGTAAATATTTTAGTAATAATATTAATTTTAAGCAAAAGAAAAACCGAGTTTTCAAAAAAATACTCAATTTTCTAACCAAAGATATGAACTTTCCAATAAAAATAAAAATTTTCAACACATAAGGTTGTTTCATTTAAAAAATTATTTTTTGTTAATGTTTCAATCTTTAATCCAAGTATAGTTAAATTTTGAACGAATAATGTAATAGTGAATATGTCAAAATAAATGATTTTTTCCAAATAAAATATTGGAATTTCCAACCAAGAAATATTGCAGTCAAATTTTCAAAACCAAAATTTGAATTGTCGACCTAAGAAGATTAACTTTCAACAAGACTATTAAATTTCGAACCTAAAAGAATGATTTTTTGAGAAAGATATTGAATTTTCAACAAAATAATACAATGTAAATAACCTTAGGCGACCAATATGATAAATGTGTTACGCACTTCTGCGGCTTTGCGGTCAAAGCCGTAGAGCGCGTAAGTTCTCAATCCTATTAATAAAATTTTTAACTTAAAATATAAGGCAAATAAATAATTAATAAGAATATTGAATTAGGGTAGCCGAAAAACTTACCTTTCGAAATTCCCTAATTTTTCCGTAATCAATCTTCCATTTTACCTTACCATTAATATATAATCACCAGAATCTTTATCCTTTGAAAGTTGCAACATAGAATATTTTATAAATGGAATAGTTATTAAAATATTTATTTAAAGTACCCCTTATAGAAATTGTCTGTATCTAAACTCTGACTTCCAGGTTTTCTCTCACCTGTGGCTACTCTGAATTACAATTGCATTGACATTGCGACACTTAATTACTATATTTTACAAGAAATTTTGTCC
>NC_046662.1:72691821-72710392 GCF_010883055.1 Belonocnema kinseyi | reverse complement strand
TCTTGAAGATGTCAGCGCCATCATCATTGTACAATTATCGCACACAGTTATGCGAAACAGAAACTGTCCGGTCCAAGAACTGGTTTATCCACCGGAAACGATCCGGGATTATCTCTCTTTTGCTTCCATTCTTTACGACCTTTAAAAACATTTTAACGCTCACGCACAAAACCATCGCGCCTGTCTGGAAAATTAACTTATATACTAGAAGCAATCCTTCTAAGAATAACTTACAAAAAGTAAAGCCGCTATGGTGAAATAATTTAAAAGATTCAAACTTATTCCATTCTATTACTTTTTTTATTTATTATTATTTTTTGATGATTTAAAAGCAGCAGGAATTTGTAGTAAAGACAAAATAATATTCTACAGATTTTCGATGGATCCAATTCAATAATAAAAAAATAATTAGTAAACAAAGTGATTAGATGGAAACACTAAATAATAGATGGGGCCGCTTCGAAATACAAATTCCTACCTTATCGTTATTATGAACATTCTACAGATGAAGTGGTACATGTCCGTGCCATGTTTCTAGAATCTTCTGAATGACGGCATAAAATTAGATTGCGCAATTATAAGAAAATAATTTTTTTGTAAACTTTATTAATTGATGTTATAAACAACCTCAAAGCTTCTTACGCAAAATTCGTTTTCCATAATTGCACAACAACATTTTATGACGTCATCCAGAAAATTCTAGAAACTTAGCACAGACACATATGACTTCAGCTTTGGAGTTTTCGATGTCAGTAAGGCGCACATTTCCATTCAGCAGGGACCCAGCAAATCTTACTAGAGAATTTAGATTTCTATTGAACACCAAATTGATATCTTCAGATTTAGCATAACGGCAAAATATTTTAATATATATAGGAAGAAAAACACATCATTAAAGAAGAAGAATCACGTAAATTTAAACCAATAGCATTAATTTGAATTATTTTCAAAGGCAAGGAAATTTATGTTTATTCACAATTTTTTTTAACCCAATTATTAATTCAAGTTTAAAAAATTCTAATTTCAAATGTCATGTTGTTTATGTCTAGATTTTAATTTAAAAATGTCCAATCTTTGCTACTTGGATTTCGAATCATTTAATTTTGAACATTTTTATCTTCAAAGTATTGAAATATTAAGACTTGAGAATTAAAACAAAATTTTAGATTTTTGTGATATTTATGCAATATTAGAAATTCTTCAATGTCAAACTATAAAATAATTAAAAATTGACTAGTTTTCAAAGATTCGATCAGTAAAATGTAAAATGCTCACAGTTTTTAAAATTTCAGAACATACAATTATAAAGTTTTAATTTAAAATTGACTAAACTAGAACTGATTAATTTTTTTTAATTAATGACTTCTTCAAAAATGACATGCCTTTTCCATATTTCTGATATGTTGATTTCTTACTTCAATAACGAAGAATTTTCTCAAAAAATTTGAAAAATATTAGATCTTCCTTTTAGAGGATTGAGTCACGGATATTTAAAAATTTCAATTTTAAAGTTATGAACTGGAATCTACAAAATGTAAAAATCCTAACTTTGTAAACCCCGTATTTCAGAATCCCCAAGCTTAAATCAGGGAGATTTAAATTATTCAAAACGAGAATACTCTATCTCCAGAGGTATCAAACTAAAATAACTTTGAGAACTTAACGTTTCCATCTTTCAAGACCCTATACTTTTATAAGTTTCCAATATTGAAGTTCAAATTTACAAAACTTTAGTTTAAGAAAGTCAATATTGTTAAAAGAATATTTACGAACGACAAAAAGAGTATTTTACTTTATTAAAATCTTAATAAATTGGATTCTTTAATTTTAAATTAAATCTCAATACGGAGTATTGAAATACCTTACTATGACTTACTACTAATTAATATCTTTGAAAGTTCTAATAGATTCGGAATTTATAGATATGCAGCTTGGTTACTTGCACTCAAAAAATTGAAAAAATTTCTTCTTTGCCAACATTTTCAATTAAAATTTTTGTTTCTCCTAAGTGATACTTTCTATTTAATTCACCCCTATTGTTGAAAAACATGCTCAAAATCTGTTTAAATAGAAGGTTTTTTGCCGGGTATTTAAAAACTTTCCAATGACAAAAATGCACCAGGACAAAAAACGCGTAGATCCAGGACTCATTATTGGAAATACACCTAATTTGTAAAATTCTGATTTTAGTATTTGATAAAATAATCTTTACAATTTGTATTTTAGTATAGAAATATACTAGCAAATTTTTATTAAATATTAGAAAATTCCATATTTGGGCAATTTTCTAATTCCAATTTAGATTTCTGGGTCTTGTGGTTTTTTTTCTAGTGTATTCTTGTCACTGAAAAATTTTCAGGTACCCGAAAAAATTCTGTTATTTACACAGATCTTAAATTTAAAAATAAAATGAATAATTGATTTCAAAATAATCATACTTTAACGTAAAATTTATTTTATTCCCTAAAATTCTCTAAACCAGTTGAAGTCCTTTAGAATCCATTGAAATTTTTGGAAATTATGAAAATCCACCAAAAATGGTAGAAATCATTTCAAAATCCTTTAATATGAATTAAACTAAACTTATTTATTAAATTTCTCTAAAAAAAAATGACCGTTCAAATCTCTAAAAATCGCTGAAAGAGTTTGAAACCTTTGGAGGCAAATGAAATCCTTTTAACCTTGCAAATTATCCAGACACACCTTCAAATCCCTTAAAATGTTTGGAATCACTGGGAATTAAAAAAAAATTATTTTATTTATTTTACAAAGTTCTGTGGGAATATCTTAAAAACGAGCTTAAAATATTTGGTATTTCTAAGGAATTCTTTGAAATCCCTTAAAATTTTCGTAATACAGTTAAATTCTTTTATAGCGCCAATTTTTGAGCTGACGGTGGGTAGCAGCCAACTAATCTTAGCCCACTCCACTTTTGTTTGTTCACGTCTGAGTGCTCGCCTAGGTGACAATCGCAGATCCCGCATACTCCGCGCAACTCCTGTTACACCTACCTGCGGCGGGACGTCAATTCTTGGAAGTTCTATGGAAGGAAGGGCTATTGAAGGGTTTCACTGCATCTTGAAATTCTTCACAATCTTTGAACTTTAATATAATTCGAGAGTTTACAAAATAAATTAAATCTTGTAACACTTTTTTGATCCCTTGCAATGTTTAAAATCCGCTAAAATTTGGTAAATTCCTTCGTATGTCTGAAAATGGTTAAAACACGCCGAATTTTCTTAAATTGAAATTAATTTGATTTCATTAGGATTCTCAATAAACTCCTTTAAATTTAGCGAAATGCATTCAAATCCCTTAAAATCTTAGGGCTCGCTAGAAATCCCTTGAAATGTAATTTATTTTTCAAAGTTCTGTAGAAGTTCCTAAATTTCGTTCTTAAAATATTTGAAATTCCTACGAAATTGTTTGAAATCCCTGGAAATATTTGAAGCATCTTCATATACTTCGGAATATGTTAAGGCCATGTGATACTTACAGTTTCCCCGGATTTTTTCCACAAAACTGAAAATGTTTTAAAACTGAATTCGGAGATGTTATAAAATATCATAACGGACGTCCCCGGACTCTTTTTTAAAGGATAATAACAAAAAAATTATGGTGATTAATAAAATTTTTATGCATATGCATTATTTTGAGGTTGCGTCGTTTTTCATCTCTGCCTTTCCGATAATCTGGAAATTATTTATGAAATAATCTTTTTTGATTGGCTGAAAACAAGGTTAGTTCCGGGAGATTAGTTACTATATTTATTTGTAAGCCTAAAGTTTTCGGCGAAAAATATTGTGTAGTTTGGAAGTAACGCTCGGGTGAATTGTAACACAGACAACCTCTAAATATACACGCACGTTTTTAGCAATATCAAAAATGTTATGATAAAAAACACAAAAAAAAATGTGCGGGGACGTCCGTTAGCATGTTCGCTATCATTTCCCAAATTTTTAGGAGAAAATATTTATTATTTTAGAAAAAAGCCGGGGGAACCTAAAACTGGTAAAATCGATGATTTTGTAAGTATCACATGCCCTTAAAATAGCTTAAAAATTTTCGGCTCAAAAGTTCAAGAATTTGGTATATAATTGAACTATTCGGTTAAAAATTAATGAAGTTGGTTGCAAATTTGTCTTTTTTGCAGAAAATTAATTTTTTCTGTTAAAAATGCAAATATTATGGTTAAATTTAACCTGTTTTAATACGGGATTCAAGTGTTGTGTCTAAAACTCATTTTTTTCGGTCAAATCCAAAATTTGTATGTTATCTAAAACTGTTATTTTGTTTAAATATTAACTATTACATGCTTGATTGAAAACTCATCTTTTCAGGATGAAAATTCCATTACTTGGTTAAAAGTTGAACTACTTTCTCAAAAGATTATATTTTTGTTTGCAGACTCATAATTATAGTCAAAAACTCTTCTTTTCTTGGATAAAAGTTAATCTTTTAAATCAAAATTTAACTATAATACTGGAAATTTAACTGTACTCGTTCAAGCAGAGTAATAGTCAGCTAAATACACAAAAATGAGGTAATCTTCCCGTGGAGAGTTTACCTCAGTTAGGTGTACCTACCACGCGTTTACCTTGCTTGACTGTTGAGCTACAACAATTTGAACCCACTGTTTTTTTTTGGCTAACAATTTTAGGAAAATATTGTCGTTAGTATCGTTTTCTTCAAAATAGTAACATTCTTAAGAAAGCTGTTTATTTACTACCCAACCTATGAATAATTATTATATTTTTTCACCAAAAAAATGACAAAATTTATCATAGTATTATACAGGGCAGTTTATAACACTGAGATTCCGTATAGTAACACTTTTTTGGATTCTTTTAAGTTGGCACGACCATATATGCATAGTTTTCATAGCGGGTGGACGATTTATATCTGATCAGAAAAGTTTTATCTGCAAATAGAATATTTAAACTGCATTGGAGTCGAATTCATTTGATTACGGGGAATAGAAATATGTCTTTTCTCCCAATGCATAACGAACCAAATCGCAGGTGCGTTTGTTGCATTGCGCAATGACAAGTCTCGTCGTTTCTGGTCGACTCGTTCTATTATATCTATTATAAATCAACTTGGCAAACGCGATTTATCTTAATTCTATCTACAAGTTGGTGTGCCAGTGCCACATCACGTACACTAGGAGCAATAATTTAGTTTGATTCCTCTAAAATCCAACTGAATATGAATTTACCTTGGTTCACAATTTTCCTTGATTTGTTTGAGAAATTTAATTAAAGTGTAAAAGCTGCTTTTTCCTCGAGTTAGAATTCGATGGATATTGTATACGAGAGACTCGGAGTTTTTTTCACAAATGCGATACAATTTTATAATTCGAGAAAAATTCATATTTTGGCAAAATTAAAATCTCTTTGTTAACATTTTTTTAGAGGGGTGCATAGTGCATACGATTTTAGCTTCGATTGAAGGATGGTTACAAAAATTCTCATTACTCACTCAATTAATATTGTATTGAGTACCGAAATTAAATAAATTTTATTGGGTTTAAACATGATTTCTAAAGATTAAAAAAATTTCCGGCGCCTTTAAAATCCTGAACATCTTAGAAAATTGTATAATTACCGTAATTTTCTGTGAAAATTTTAAAACAGAAAATGCCATTTTAAAATAACTTTCTAAAGGGTCTTCTTCAATTTAAAGGGTGTTGTTTTATGAATGCAGAACGTTTTTTATTCTCATAGCCTTTTTTTGATTTGTAAATTTTTTTTGACAATTTATGTGTGTCAAACGAATTATATTCAGAATTTTATGTAGTTCATGCGTTAAGTTATGTTAAAAATTTAGATTTATTATTTATGTTTAAGAATACTTACAATTTTGAGGCTAATCGTTAATTTAGTTTAACATCATTCATCGTTTTTATTTCACAAAGAATTTCCGTAATCCCCATCCCGTAACGAATAATCATATATATTCTTATTGAATTTGTAAATAATAATATTTATTATTCACGAGACCTTGCAGCTGGTGGGAGGGCTTATGGGTCTCACCTAACTATAGTCCGGAATAGGTGAACCAGAGGAGCTGCATCGCGAAGTGTAGCTACTCTAGGGATCTGACGGACTCCGGTCGGTGGCCGTGCCGAGGGCTGCATGGCACCAGGGTCAACAAATTTTTAAACACCCTGGTCTACCCCCATTAGTAAAGGCGAACAGGGGGGAAGGGGTAATAAAGGAGGCATCTTAACGGGGCCTTTGGGATATCAGATCGAATCCCATAATATTTAGGGTCGACCTGCCCTCTGCATGCGGGGCTCTGTAGGGGTTATTTTATATTTGCCTACCTTCCGTGGGTTTTTTATGTCAGAAAATCTTTGAAAACAAACAAAAAACAACGAATGACCCGTTCCGGGAACCAACTTCAACCTACCGAAGAAAGCGGGAGGCTCCGAAGGGGGCAATTCACTGGAAGTGGTGTGAAACAATGAGGCTGGCGACAATCTTGTCGCCACGATGAAAGAGGAGCTAACGGTGCTCTTCATGAGAAAGAAGAACCGTAGCGGCACTCAGAGGAAGAAAGCGCGCAATGCACGTCTCTCAAGTAGCAGATAAGACAACGATGCTGCAGGGTCTGCACCTGGAGCAACCCCTCAGAATCATCTTATTGTCAAGAGAAAAAAGGGTTCCAGAGAAACCCCCTCCCCCAAATAGAGATTTGAAACGGCAAAAAGCTCTGGATAAACATGACCTTACTTCTGCGCAGATGGCTATCAACGCCCTGGTAAGAGTTGTAAGTGCGTCATGTTATCCTGGAACCTGTCTAGCTCTTAATGATCTGGACAGGTTGAGGAAGGAAGTCTCTAAGGAGATTGATCGTTATCCCGCGACGGGCGCTCCCCCAGATTTAACTACATCTTCATCAGGTCAGGAGCCATCGTGGACGAGGCCGCGGATGGCTGATCAAGAGACTGATTAGCAGAGAGGACTCCTACGTTTAGGAGAGTCCGACGATCGTTCGCCCGCGCTTTCAGAAACCCATTCTGAAGACGGATTCGTGGAAGGTATATTCCGAAGGGCAGGGATCCAGGAAGAAGGGGAGTCGCTGGATTCTGATAGTCGGACTTCCTAAACAGGCAATCAGAACTCTTGCGGCTCTAGAACACCGACCCTACTTAGGAGCAGGTAGGGTTAGCTTCAGAGTGACCCAACTGGGATCCTCAGGGAGACCAGAAGGGTCCGGGGATACCCTGGCCTTGTCTTTCAATGGCTTAGATGCGAATCTCCATGATGCAGAATAATTTGCACCACAGCAAAGGAACCTCAGTGGCTCTAGCCAGATGTATGACAGTGATGCAGACATTCCAAGAACCCTGGTTATACAGGCCTGAGCTCTGCTCCAGGGATGGCACTGTTATTAAGGTGAAGTTCAGGGGCGAGGGTGGAGAAAAACTGGAGGTTGTAATTGCCTCGGCTTATTTCCCTGGCGATCCGCACCTCCCAGACAGGTGGAGATTCTAATTCAGCACTGCCAGGAGAACAGGATTCCTCTGATGTTGGATTGTGATGCGAACTCTCACTATACGGTGTGGAGGGGCACAAACATCAATGACAGAGGCAGAGATTTAATCGAATACCTAGCAGGCACTGACATGGAGATTCTGAATCAAGGTATATAGGTATCAAGGTATATAGGTGAATAGCAGCATTGGTGAGTTAGAGCACACCGCGGATTTTCTTCGAAGAGCTCTGACTACATCATATGAAAGCAATTGCCCTACAAGCACAATTAATTCTTAATCAGATTCGATGAAAATCAAATCAATCTTTTCTTCGACCGTCAATATAAATAGCCATGTGTAATTTTTTGTAGGTCTTGCGGTCTTCAATTGTTGAAAAAATATATAATAAACGAGAATGACTGAAAAAGTTCGTTTATTCAACCTTTCGACGTTTCGGCATCACTGCGTGCCTTTTTCAAGAAATCTAAAATAAATTTATATAAATACCAACAGTTTTTTTACATTATAATAAACTAATTTGAAGTAAAAGTAATAAAATTACCTGTATTCTGTTTGAAGTGAATACGAAAAAAACGATATTCGATGTTTTAGATAATTTGACAAATTACCCATTTTTTTATCTCTTTAACTATGTCCTCAATCTCTATTTTTAAACATATGTTTTGGAAATTTACTGTTACTTTGTGTAACT
The DNA here is from genome assembly GCF_010883055.1 of Belonocnema kinseyi. Lineage (NCBI taxonomy): Eukaryota > Metazoa > Arthropoda > Insecta > Hymenoptera > Cynipidae > Belonocnema > Belonocnema kinseyi. The sequence continues at coordinate 72,702,197 of NC_046662.1, read as the reverse complement.
TAGAAATTATATTGATTTAAATTATGTAAATGAAATTTGTTCATAAAATCTTGTATGTGTGCCGGAACGAAGGCATTGTTTCTACATCTTATTAACAACATACGTTGTTCCTTAAGTATAACCAATCTTCTATTGGTGTTTATTCAATTTCCGATGTGTTTCCTCGTGGCGTCACCGTAATTCTTAGAGACGTAAGCTAAATATCACATAGTGTAAACAAGGTCAGTAACGCTCTGGACACTGAGATATTTAGCTTACATCTCTGAGAATTACGGTGACACCACTAGGAAACAGATCGAAAATTGGATAAAAACCAATAGAAGATTGGTTTTATTTAAGGAACAATGTACGTTCTTAATAAAATGTAGAAACAATGCCTTCGTTCCGGCACACATACAAGATTGTATGAACAAATTTCATTTACATAATTTAAATCATAATTTAATTTCTAAGTTACACAAGGCAACAGTAAATTTCCAAAACATAGGTTTAAAAATAGAGATTGATAATACAGTTAAAGAGATAAAAAAATGGGTAATTTCTCAAATTATCTAAAATATCGAATATCGTTTTTTTCGTTTTCACTTTAAACAAAATACAGGTAATTTGATTGCTTTTATTTCAAATTAGTTCATTATAATGTAAAAAACTGTTGGTATTTATATAAATTAATTTCAGATTTCTTGAAAAAGACACGCAGTGATGCCGAAACGCAGAAAGGTTAAATAAACGAACTTCTTCAGTCATTTTCGTTTATTATATATTTTTTCAACAATTGAAGACCGTAAGACCTATAAAAATTACACATGCATAAGCACAATTAAGTGTAGGAAATGAGCAGAATGGTGGAATATGCACCTGGAGAAACTCCGCGAAAATACAAAAGCGTTGTGCAAAAGAGCAAATAGAACGAAGTTGCCTTCAGACTTGGACATCTATAAGAGGGCTCAGTGTGAATACAATAAAAATATAAGGAAGTATGAGCAGGAAGGCCCGAAGGGCTTTTGTGGAGAATCGAAAGATATTCCGGAAACAGCGAGGCTCCACAAGATCCTAGCGAAAAAACCGGAAGCTCGTCTCGGGCTAATAAGGCTCAAAAATGGCGAGTTTGCCGAAGACGAAGAAGCAACGCTAAACCACCTGATAAAAGTTCACTTCCCGTGCATTCAGCGAATCTAAACCAAACTAGAGGAGGAACACTAGGGCCAAGAGTTAAGAAGGTCAGATTGGAATTTACCCTTAAGGTCGTAGATATCAAAAAGGTGAGATGGGCCGTAGAGTCCTTCTGTCTCTTTGAATCACCAGGGTTGAATCGCAGCTACCCAGTGCGTTTAAAAACAGCCTGCAATTTGTTATCCCTCTATTTACGAAGTTATTTAGGACAAGCATTGCTCTAAAACATGTGCCATCGGCATGGAAGGACGGTAGAGTGGCCTTTATTCGCAAACCCGGGAAGCAGGGCTATACTGCTGCAAAAGATTTTAGACAGATCTGCCTAACGTCTTTTATTCTAAAGACGTTGGAGAAACAGGTCGAGAGATATATATCAGGGATGAGGTACTTTTGGCCTCGCTGCTGCATAGAGGGAGCATGCTTTTCAGGCAGGCTGCTCGGTAGAAACGGCACTCAATGTCGTTGTGACAAAATTGGAGCAGCAGTTAGAAAAAAGGGGTATGCTGTGGAAACATTCTTGAATATAGAGGGTTCCTTCAGTAATACTCATCCAGAAGTCATCTATCGAGAGGCTTTGTGGTGTGGCGTGCCAAACCAGCTGGAAAGCTGGACAGGAAGCAGGCTACGCCGAATAAGCCTCACAGCCAAATAGGGTAAGGGCCTAGTTCAAGGAGTGGCGCCACGGGGGTGCCCACAGAGGGTGTCCTGTCGCCCCTCCTGCAGTGCATAGAGGGGGGCTTATCTGGAAACGTTGACGGGCCTTAATATGTCAGCGCTGCGCATCCTAGAGCTCTGGTGCAATAGCTCAGGGCTCTCTGCAAATCCGGAAAATACCAGTATGGTTATTTTCACGAGGAATTACAAGATGCTGAAAGTTAACGCTCCTGTCTTTTGTCCTGGGAGGTTGACGTTTTCATACTCTGTTAAATATCTGGGAGTATTCATATATAGAAAACTCAACTGAGAAAAGCACCTGGAGACCCAATGCAGGAAATTCGTCACGGCTTTTTGGATGTGTAGGAGATCTTTTGGCTTAACGTGGGAAATAGGGCCTAAAATGCTTGCATGGCTCTACTCTGCTGTCCTTAAATCGAGGTTCCTTCACGCGGCCGTAGTCTAGTGGCCACGGGCAGAACTGAAAACGATGCAAGACAGGCTGCGACGACTACCAACGCTAGCGTTTAGAGGTTTGACGGGAGTAAGCAGGATTACGCCCATAGTGGCGATTGGCTTCCTTCTCTGTGAAGAACCCTTATAACTCGCGATAACTGCAAAAGGGCCACGCGCGATGGGCCACTTGGCAAGCGTAAACAGATGGACTCGGGGGATTAGACATACTAGGCTCTCGAGTTACAACAGCTCACTGCCGATTCTTGAGATGAGGCCTTCGCTTTCCTGAAATACTACTAGAAGAGAACGCTGTCGGAAGACAGGTTACGATCTGTTCGGACAGCGAAGCGACACTAACTGCATTAGGAAAACCAGACACAGCATCAAAACTGGTTCGGGAATGCAAAAAAGAAATTGAACCAACTTGCAGAAAAAAACAAAGCGGCTCTCATATGGGTCTCTAGTCAGATAGGGGCAAATGCGGCAAATAAATATACATAGAACCAGAACCAGCACTAGGACTAGCGTCTTGCTGCATCAGTATTGACATCAAAAGCTGGACCCGCACGAAGCACCGATAATACTGGGAGTCAATCCAGGCTTGCCGACAGGCGAAGTCCATCTTGGGCTATACGATCAGAATGGACAGAGCCAGGGAAATCCTGAGATTGCCAAAAATGACGTAACGACAGTGGTTCAGATGCTCACTGGGCATAACCACTTGAACTCACATATGCAAAAAATGGAGTATAACATACATGGAGTATAATATACTATGCCAGTGTCCGGCGTTAGCTAGGCTCAGGCATGAACTCCTTAGTTCCTATTCCATGAAACCCAAAGAAGCTAAAATGCTATCGGTGAATGACATACTGGATTTCATCAAGAGGTCTGTGATCAAATACTGACAGCGATGGTTTAGGGCGTGGCACAATAAGATTTCTAGCTTGAGCGTCAAGGGAGCTCCGAGGGGAGACCCGAGAAGGGTAGAATCACGCCAGTTTCTGAGGCTTCTGAAATTGCAGTTCTACGCGAAGAATTACAGAAATTACGCACAGAAATCAGCGTTATGAGTAGAGAACAACATGGATGAGGCTAACAGCGGGGAAGAAGTCTTCGCGCAGTCGAAATTCGTCTTAAAATCGCGAATCGGAATCATGCGAACTGTGCTAGTACCACAGAAAATTCGGAGAGAATGCGACAAAGTGTCGCAAGCCATACACCTGGAAGACCTCGGGAAATGACAAGAACCATCATTAATAGCGGCACTCAATAAGGGAGCCATCAGAACTCGTCGCATTTTTATTACCGAAAAATCACCGAAAACCGCTTATTTGATTGATAAAATAGCTGTCGATCTTGATTTTTCAATGAGACGAAGTTTCAAATGGCGCATGATAGTAGCGGATGTTGATACGCCTATCATCGGCATGGACTTTTTAGTTTATTACGGACTTCTCATCAATCCAAAAAATAAATGCCTAATCGATTTAGAAACCGAGTTAACGACACATGGGCGACTAGCATCGGACAACTACATTTCGATGAAAACTATCGTCGGTAGTACGAATTATCATGAAATTCTTTCCGAGTTTCCCGATGTAACGCGACCTGCGGTTTTCGGCAAAGAACCAGTGAAACATGATGAAAATGATTATATCAATACCACTTCCGGATCTCCAGAGTTTTGCAGACCAAGACGGTCTGCACCTGATCGTTACAAGTAAGCAAAGACAGAAATTGACGCGATGATGCAGCAGAGAATTATACGACCATCAAAGAGTCCCTGGGCGTCACCCTTACACCTCGCAGCGAAGAAAGACAACGTAGTGCGACCATGCGGTGATTATCGTGCGCTCAACGCACGCACGATACCAGACAAATACCCAGTCCTTTACATCGAAGACTTCGCTAGGACTCTCCACAGACGTACGGTATTCTCTACAACAGATTTGGTAAGAGCATATAATTAAATTCCTGTTGCCACGGAGGATGTGGAAAAAACTACGATAACCACACCTTTTGGTTTATTTGAATTTTTACGTATGCCTTTTGGACTGCGTAACGCCGCGCAAACTTTTCAGCGATTTATAGATCATGTACTAAACACGTTAGATTTTTGCTATGCATATATTGAGGATATACTGGTAGAATCAAAGGATCACATAGAGAACGAGAAGCATTTACGATTATTGTTTAAATGGTTAAGCGAATATGGTCACGTGTTAAATTTTGGAAAATGTATTTTTAGCGAAGACCATGGAAAGTTTTTGGGCTTCATTGTCGACGAGCTAGGTATTTGACCCGATCCACAACGTGTAGAAGCAATTAAAAATTTTACAAAACCAACGAATTTAAAGAAATTGAGACAACTTTGCGGATCTAAGAAAAATAACGCTTCAATTATGTAGACTGAAGATTTAGAACGCGCCTTTAATGATTTAAAAAACGCTCTCGCTAAATTAAATAAATTTTTTCCTCAATAGTTCCGTTACCTAGATTTTATCGTTTAATTCACAACGAATATGCAACACGTGAGCGGCATAGATAATGTATTTGGGGATGCGTTATCACGTGTCGAAAACATTGTCGAAACATTCGACTATAAAGCGATAGCTGAAGTTCAAAATCAGGACAATAAATTGCGCATGATTCTAGAATTAGGTTCAACTGCTCTTAAGTTAAAGAAAATTAATTTTCCGAATTTTGGGGTACAAGTTTTTTGTGACACATCATCTGATACTGTTCGACCTTACATACCCGTGAACTTAAGCCAAGCGATTTGTAACATTTTGCACCGTCTAGCGCATCCTGGGGTTAAAGTCACACAAAAGTTAGCATCAAAAAGTTTCGCGTGGCCTTCAATTAATAAGAATTGCAGGAAGTGGGCGAAGACTTGCATTCCCTGTCAACGTGCGAAGGTCACGAAATACGTCGCATAGTGGGGTATTTTGGATTTGTTCGTACAAATAATCGACGACTCATCAATTTTCAACCGAATTGAATTTTTTTAAATACTCGTTAATAAATTTACTGTCGGAGAGATACGCCCCTATTACGGTTTGAATCGTCAGTACGTCAAAAAACGTCGACCAACGTCGGCAGTCGTCGGCCGATTTTTAGGTTATTCAGATGTCAGTAATATTTGGTAATTCGTACAAACAATGCTTCATGCTCATTGTTATTTATGTTTTTAACCGCTACAAGTGCAAGCCTTTCTATTCTCATTCTATTTTTGTATCAAAAGTTTTAAATAATAGTTAATAAACGTTCATAACGTTAATACTTTAATTTTCAAATTATTCAACCGAGAAACGTTTATTCTGAAGGGATCAACAAAAGAGTATTTGCTAGAATTTTAAATCTTTTTTCTTACAGTTTTTATGTTTATTTTAATAAAAACTGTAAGAAAAAAAGATCTAAAATTCTATATGACATATGAAGGACCATTTGAAGTGAAGGAACAAATCGAAAAATTTTACACGGTTATAATAAAAGGAAAACAGGTTATTGTTTCCATCGACAGATTAAAACCAGCGTTCATCCTCGAAGAAAATACAGAGAATAAAAACGCAGCTGATGGAGAAGCTGTACACGACGACCACCTAGAGGAACAACAACGAGAACAACCAGGAATGCAACTGCATAGAAGAGACGAGAAAAATCGTTTCAACACAGGATCCGGCAGAAGAGTTTTTTTTCCAGAACGGTTGCAGGCTGGTTTTTAATCTACGATTTTGATTTGTATTTCAAACCGATTTTTATTGGTATTTCAAAAAAATTTGACGTTAATTAATAGCATTGATACCGTAGATAATTTTTTTGAACAACGGCATTATATTTCTATTTTGATGTAGCGTTATCACTGGTAAAGGGGTCATGTAGCCATTCTGACTACCAGCATTTGCAAATCTAAGTTAGCTCAACGAAAAATATTTTTCCTGTGAAAATATACAAAGTTTGAAAGTTGGCAAATACTTCGAAGGCGGTAGCGCGGAGACTTTTTATACAAAAAAACAATTTACAGGATTTGACCATCTGGCCGTCAGGCCCAGCATTGATACTACTATTGGCGAGAAAATTCGAGTCTTCTGGCTTTGACGTTAAATAAGTAAGTGAAGAAAAAATGGTAGTTTAATGAAAGAGGTATCATTTTAAAGGTGCAAATGTTGTACGTTAATGAGCCGAAAAGTAATATTTCAAAAAATTATTTGTTTCTCAGCCCAACCTACCCAACTTGTGCCTCCGAACCTCACTCTGGCCTTCAAACCCTTTCCCTATGTTGAGGAAAACCGAGGACGATCCCCTGAAAAAACGGCACCACGCTGGGCTCTCGCACCTGCTTTCCCATATAAAAAATGACTTCAAATATCGCAATTTGTATGAAGACAACAAGAAGCACATTCTTCCTTCAAATTGTAAATTATTACAGATATTTCAACTGACTACCTCCAATTTAAATCACTTCATTATCTTTATTAGGACTGAAGATAATGCAGTTGCATATTTATTCACAAAAAACGAACAATTATTTACATTTTCCAAATTTTTCGACGGCAATCTGTTCGGAAATGTTTAATGCACCACCATGATTTTTTCAGATTTTTCGTATTACTTTTTCAATAAAAAACTATGCTTCAAAGTTCACTGTTTTTAAAAGCTATCAAATTTCCTTACTTTTCATCAGATTTTCAAACCTATAAGCTACAAATAATTTTTTAGAATATTACTTTTCGGCTCATTAACGTACAACATTTGCACCTTTAAAATGATACCTCTTTCATTAACCTACCATTTTTCTTTACATACTTCTTAAACGTCAAAGCCAGAGGACTCGAATTTTCTCGCCGGTGGTAGGTGAAATTCCTAGGTACCCTTTTCCGCCAAATACCGTTAGTTTTTGCGAAAGGAAAAGCTGAACTAAGGGCTGGATCTGAAAGAGCGTTTTCCAGGCTGGCAGTTAGGCGCCCGACGTCGTCGAGATTACTTCAGACTTATTTATCGCAACATTTCCTTCATTTTCTGCACGTGAACACCCACAAATATAAATCAATTTAATATTTCATTAATTTTATATGTCAATAGATTACAAATAATTGTCTTAAGGTTATACTGCAGTGAGATTTAGTATTTTCATTGTGGTGGAACTGTGCCCTATCCTTTAGTAATGCATTTCAATTCCGCTGTCAAATACAAGCGATCAAAATTAAACGGCTTTTAATTCTCATTTCAAGTGAGTTTTTTGATTACTTCATAAAGATATTGTGTTCTAAATTTATGAATCCTATTCGCGGACCATGTAAAGTCTGTTCAACAAAAAACGAATCGCGATTATTCGTAAAACATAAAAGATATTTAGTTTTTTTTTTAAATTATAGGTCACTAAAAATGCTACGGTGAGAATATTCGTTAGTTTCAGTATCGCTTGAATTGTCGTAGAGAGCATGCCGAGGAGGTGCAGAGTTATTTTGCACAGTGATGGAGATTAGACGACGTATTAAGTAAGTTCACCGTAGCCCTTTTAGTAACCTTTAATTAAAAAAAAGAAAAATTAAATATATTGTATGGTTTACGAATAATCGCGATTCCTTCTTTCTTGAACAGACTGTAAATGAATAAACTTGTTTACTATCTTTCTTAAAAATATCGGCAATTATACGCCTAATTCTTGGCAGCGTCGCATTCGCTGTCTCTTTTGCTCTTATGCTTCTTGCTTCGTTCTCACTTAGACTCGTTGCTTGTTTCAGTACAACAGCGAGCGAGCCATGAGCGTTGCCATGATTCTCAAGTACAACTGCCAAATTTCGGGAATTCGCCAATTTAATACCGTATAACTTTTCTCCTGTCGACGTAATCATTTTGAAACTTTGCCTACTACATCTTAAAATCATACTTCACAATATATTTGATTTTAACATCGATCCTATTACTACGAATAATTTTTTCGGAAAGAAAGGAGTACTAATTCACGTGCTGCGATAAGAGCCCATGTATTTCTACTCAACTTGGAAAACTCCTTACTAGACACAAAGCGACATGACTTTTTTAGAATTTGATAAGGTGGCGTAAGGCACCATAAACTACATGTATATCCATTTTGATCAAATTCTGATCACTTGGCTCTCGCTGCAGCAACACCTTAATAATTTCAAATAATTGTACAATTATTTGAATAATTAGTAGTTGATTACTTGGAAATATTATAATATACTAATAAATAAAAATATCCATAATTATATTAAATTTATAAAATATCACACAAACTTGGTTTTATTCATAAATTATAAATGTTTGTAAAACCTTTTTTCATTTTAATTAGCTCGAATACGCAGTTTAAATAAGGTGTTCACAGAGTTAAATATCAAAGTGATTTTTTCAAATTTTTTATTTTTTTTTTCTGTACTACGGGTAAAACACAAGACTTTTTTGTTCTCCTCTGACTGATATTTTGAATTTGGCCTAAAAAGAAAGTTTTTAAAAGGTTTTAAACCATTTGCTAAAAATTTCGGAACAATGACCAAAGTAAAAAATTACCAACATAACAATATGAACTTTAAATGTGAAATATTGCGAGATTCAAGATTATATATTTTTAAGCTAGAAAACAAATATTTACTATTAATGGCAGCGCTACACGTAAACGTGTTTTAAATTATTAAGAAAGCATAAAAACTTGAAATATGTGTTCATTGTGATAAGAAAATAATTTTTAGGATCGGGTGCAAACGTTTTTTCAATTGATTAAGTTAAAAAAAAGAAGACCATTTTTTTTAGAAAATCTATTATTTTGAAAGTTGTTTGTAGGATGTTGGAAATCTTTAATCTGTCAAGAAGGGGCCATTTAGGATCCAGAGAAGCATTTACGGCTAAAAAATAATAATTAAGGAAAAAGCTCTGGTTACTTGGTAACCATCGTGAGTGAAATTCCCAGTTTCACTCATTCCGAATTTCTTAATTTTCTACACTATTTCCTGTTGATTCTAGGATGTTGAAAATTTCCTATCTTTTAAAAAACTGACCTTCTTGAATCCAGAGGCCTTTTAGAAAAAAGTTTAATTCAGGAAAAAGCTCTACTTATTTGCAGGCCAACCTAAGTGAAATTTGCATTTTGGCTGAAGTCAAACTTTAAAATCTTCTAAATAATTTTTGTTAATCATAGGATGCTGGAAATTGCCCATCTTTTAGAAAAGTGACTATGTGGAATCCAGAGATATCCTTCGCTAAAAAAATTTGCCCGGTTGGCGAGCATATTCTCATCGTGTGCTGCGCGCGCGGCTCGCAAGTTTGAGCACGCCTAGGGCGCGTGTCTGTTGAATTTTACGCTGTGCGCTCGGATATTTATTCTTTGCATTTAAAATGCTTGAATAAAACTTTATCAAAAAGATCTCGTTTGGATAGCAGTATTTTTATGCGTCTTCATATTCTGAATTGTCTACTTAATTAAATTTCTCAAAGCTCTGTACGCTTTGAGGTACACATTCACATCGTGACACTCGCGCTGCGCGCTCGATTTTCGGCAGACATTTTGTGAACAGGTTTTGTTCAATCTTTTTTTTCTATTAACTTTCGTCGTTTTTGCACACATTTATTTATTTTTTATTTTCAATGTTATTTTTTACGAATAAAACAAAAAGTACGCGTCCTATCAAGAAGTAATTCTTAACGAAATTGTAGATCTTTTTTGGGATCACAATTTTTGTTGATTCATCTTTTTTCGCATCCTACATAGTTTGACCATAACATGGAATTTTTAATGTTTCATTATTTTTTGTGCAATCAGAATTTGAATTTTCGATTTTTCAAGAAAATCCAAAAATTTATTATGATAATCTTATAAGGTTTTCAAAAAGCAATGTATGACAAAAGGCATGCACACGGAAAATCTAAAGGTCATGTTTCAGGCGACGAATGGACACTGGGTGTTTGTAATGCTAGGGGAGTAAATGATCTCAAGGTAAAAGAATTGCGTGAAACTATGGACGCGAAGAAATTAGATATTTTATGCGTGCCCGAAACAAAAAAAAGGGATGCGAAACTAAAGACATAAAAAACGGCGTGCTGAAAGGCGGATTCGAAATATGGTCAGGAGTAGA
>NC_046662.1:72681172-72691721 GCF_010883055.1 Belonocnema kinseyi | reverse complement strand
AAAATCTCTATCCCATCCACACACTACTCCTTTCCCCTGCCGAGTGAGTCACGCCTACCCCGAAAGGGAAATGGCTTAATGGTGTAATAATAATAAAATAATGTTGTTTCTTTTCTTGACTTTATTTTATATCGTGCGTTGTTTGGCTTAAAATTTTGATTTTCGATTGATTAAAAAAAATTTGAAAATGCTTTAACTCTGAGAATTCTTTTTTATCAAAAAAACTCATCAGAATAAATTGTTTGTTCTTTTCAATACTATAAATATCCATACACAGAATATTTAAATTCAGAAAAAAGAGGTTTCAAAAATTTTCGAAATGCGTACACTTTTTAAATTGTTACAAAAAATGGCTGGTTAATAAACTCGTCCTTTCTTTTAGGACCTTAAAAAATTGTGCCAAAGATGAATTTGATCCGTTTCTTTTTTCAAGAGTTTACGGACGGACATAGACATATGCCATCGTAAAAACTTGATTTTCGGATTCAGGGGGTTTCGAAACGTGGAGATCCGTTGAAAAACTGTGGTGTAAAATTTCGGACAAATCTAATACCTTCTCAATCATAAATTATGAGAATGTAAAAAAGACTGAAGAGCAAAGCTCACCTGATTTGTAGACCAACCTAGGTGAATTTCCCATTTTGCCTTAATTTGAATTTCAAAATTTTCTAAAATACTTCCTGTTGATTATATGATGTTGAAAATCCCCCTCTTGTCAAAAAACTTACAATGCGGAATCCAAAGAGGCCCTTTAGAAATAGAAGCAATTTACAAAATAGCTCTATGGATGTGTAGATGAACCTAAGCGAAACTTGCATTTTCACTCAACCCGATCTTCAAAATATTCTAAAATATGTTCTGTTAATTGGACAATGTTAAAAATATTCCATCTGTAAAATACGTGAATCCTGAGATATCCTTCATGGAAAAATAAACTGAATTTAAAGCTCTCCTGATTTGTATACGACCACGGTATAGTTCCGATTTTCATTACACTCGAATTTTAAAATTTTATCAAATATTTTCTGTTGACTGTAGGATGATGCAAATCTCCCATCTGTTAAGAAACAGATTGAGAGGAATCCAAAGAAACCCTTTAGAAGAAAATAGGCCAACTTATGTACAATTTCCATTTCCATTCAACCCGAATTAACAAATTTTCTGAAATATATCTTGTTGATTGTAGGATGTAATAAATATCTCATCTGACAAATCACTGACTGCAGAGAATCCTTTACGAAAAAATAGACTAAAGGACAAAGGAGATCTCCTTATTTGCAGACTAACTTAGATGAAATTTCCACTTTCAATCCACATAAAAGCTCTTACCAACCTAGGTAAAATTCTGATTTTCACTCAAGCTGAATATCAAAATCTTCTAAAATATTTCATTTTGATCATAAAAAAACTGGGTATTCAGATATTTTCATTTAAAAAGTAGAACCTCAGAGAGAAACATGAAATTATACTCTTTCAAACATACATTTTATATGCGTTTTTATATCCGGCTGAATGAACTGCAGTCTATTAGTTGTACGATTAGTTTGTTCTCGTTACGTGATATTATATGGGCGGGCGTAAAATATAGAGACCTAACATAAATCAAGGTTTTAGTGATACCACGAAGTTTATATGTGGGTTATGAGATCAGTTTAGAAGTGCCTCAAGCATAGCTCATGTTCACCTTTCAATGTATACCTTTTCCTAAAGTTTTCGTTAGTTCTCCTACTCACTTATTCAATGGTAATTCGCAGACAAACTTCTAATCAAAACATTGAACCAAACTTTCAGAACAAAATTGTGCGCCAAAAGTTCACTAATTAAGTTTCTGATTCCTTGCATAATTATATCAAAACATCTTCATTCACCCCTTCTTCAGATAATAATTTTTATTATAAATTTATTTTCGAAAAACGAAATAGTTCCCACACTGCAGAGTCTAATTTACTCTCAGAATTGGGGGAATAGAGTAATTTTTCCGAAAATAGGAGAATGATAGGGGAATACATTATTTTAAAAGAAATTAATAAGATTATAAGATTAACAATATTTGAAATCAAAATAAAAATTCAAGTAAAAATAAATATTGCATTTCCAATAAAATAGTTGAATTTTCAACCAAACAGTTTTTAACTTGCGGAAATGAATGCTTAAATAAAAAAGATGGATTTTCAACAGAATAACTGAATTTTCATAGAAGAATGATTTATCAGGCAAGAAAAAGAATGCAATCATATTGTTAAATTATCAAGCCAAAATTTCTACAAAACAATTGAATTTTCCATCCAAAAATATGAATTTTTAACAACGAAAATCATTGTTAACAAAAAACTTGAATTTTTTTTTAAATTGTTAAATTTTCAAACAGGAAGGACGAATTTTCCAAAAAATAGATGAATTTTTAACTAAAACATATAAATTTCAGTCTAATAAGATGAATTTTATAAAAGGAGATTAATTTTGTACAAAAAAGATGAATTTAAAAAAAATATATAGAATAGATCAATTTTCAGCTAAGAATTTATGTATCTCGGTCTGGAACAGTTTATTCTGATATTGCAAAATAATGTACAAACTTCGTTTTTCATGATGTTTTAAATACTTATTACTCATTTAGCATTAATTTTCATTCACAGCCTGTGTAAAAATGTTTAATTTCAATAAATTTATAATATTACAAATAAAAGTATGCACTGATATTGAAACAGAAGTATTTTCATTGTGCTGTTTTTATCATTAAAAAGCAAGAATCCTATAAAAAAATCTTATTAAAAAAGGATTAATAAAAAATTTGCAGATCTTTTTTGGGTAAACAACTTTTGTCTATTAATTTGTTTCAAACCTTGTGTTCTTTTTGCAAACCAATTAATTAATTTTTTAAATTACATTGTTTGCGAATAATAAAAAAATACGTGACCCATAAACAATTTATAAACAATTTTTTGCTCTTTTTCTGCGTTTCTGTGCTTGTGTCGTTTGTCCAAAAAATTATTTGTTTGTCATTAATGCTTTTTTTAGGATTGCAAATTAAACTTCGCACCTTATAAAAAAATGAATTATAAAAAATGTGTATATTCAAAATACACAACCTATCAAAAATTGATGAATAAAAAATTTTCCAGTAATGTTCCTGGTTTTTACTATCAAAAAAATAATGAAAAATAAAAAATCTATTTTACGTTAAAACTATGCATAGCACAAAGAATTTTGAAATCTTAAAAAAATGGCCTACAAATTGTGAAAATGATTTAGTTTTTTTAAATTTTTATCCAAAATAGCTGTCTAACGAACTTGACCAAAGACCATTCTAGTAGATTAATTATTTCAAAAGTTATCGGGTTCAAAGGACTTCAAAATATAGAAATTTGACAAAAATAGGGGAAGGGGGAAAATTTTACACAAATCTAATACCGTCTCTTAGGAGATTGTAAAAATGATTCTTTTATAAAACAGTTCAACTTTTAACAAAGTAGTAGGATTTTTCACCAAAAGATATGACTCACGTAATGCATAGTTGAGTTTTCAACACAGTTAAGACGATTTTTGCACTAAATATTTGAATCTTTAAACATAAAAAATCAATTAATTCTTAACAATACAGCTGCATTATTAACCAAAGAGAAATATAAATTTTTACGAAAAGGTGAATTTCAAAACAAAAAATACGAATTTTTTACCTGCAAAGATTTTTCAGCACCGAAAGAAAAAAATTTATACTATTTTCAGTTTGCCATTATAAATTTTCAACCAAAAGGTTAATTTTCAAACAAATAGTTGAATTTTCAACATTTAGGCGAATTATTAACAAAATAGTCGAATTTCTAACCAAATAAGAAAATGTTTAACCAGATAAAAAAGTGAAAAATAAGGGAATAGGGGAAATATTTTGAAGGCTTAGTTTCTCATAAAACACCAGAAGGTATTTTTTCACCCTAAATAGACATTTTAAATTGTTGACATGAGAATTTGAAAATCTAGGCAGGAGGTAAAATACAATTTAGAATTGCTATATTACATAGTGCTAGTCATATTTTCTAGCCAGCTGTACGATAACTGTATGAGTCTCATAAATATAATTCTTACTGCCGCCACTATACGACCTGAAATTGCTTTAATAAAGAACGTGTATCCATAAATCATGTTTGTAGAATTTAGCCAAAAAAAGGAGTTGAAGCTTTAATTATTATAATTTGAAAAATAAGGACTTAGCCAATTATTTTATAACTTAAACTTAGGCAACTTTAAATTACTACATTAAGAAGACGATTTCCGTCATGAGTAATTGATAAAAGTGCTCGAATAATTTATAAATTCTTTTTTTTTAACTGAAAATATACCGAATTGTAAAATTTATAGCTCTAAGATTTTGACCAAAGCATAGAGAAAAATAATAAAAGTTGAGGAATTGTTTAAAAAATTAAATTCAGGGAATGCAGTGTTTCGGTAGTTCAAGTATAGAAAAAACAAGGGAATTTCTCTTCGAGAAAAGAAAGACATTTTTTTCCCTTTACAAATACGAGCGGAGTGAAAAAAACTGAATGCAACGTTTCTATGTAAAACGACAAATGTTATGGACAAGTGAAATAAAATTTTATTTATTAATTAAATGTTAGGCACTCACTATTATTACGAAATTCTCCGTAAAACTAATGTAACTCGCGGAAAATTCCGTAAAGATAGAAAGTTCGTGAATGTTATAAGAACAAAAGTTTCTCAATTATATAAAGTGAAGCACTAAATAGATACAATATTTACAATTATAACCAAAATTGGGCAACATGATTTTGTTGTTGGAAAGTGGAAGGTCATTTCCGAAGTAATCTTTTACGTAGAATCTGAATCCGAGGTCAGAATTGGCCCATCACGCCAGTATTTTAAGATGTTTGAGGTTATGTACCCGAAAAACGGCGTTTTGGCTATTTTTGAGGTTATGTACAGAAGACACAACATTTTTTGAGATTTTTTCTTTAGTTGTATTATATAGTACTGCTCTTTCTCTTTATCTTGAGAGTCGCAGAGTTCAATTATCATTTTTCTTTAACAAGTTACGCCAATTTTAAATTACGAGATATGCCCCATTATGTATTGAGCATTTGCTTTAAGTACTTTGAGGCAGACATTTTCTACTGGGTGTTTTCTCTTGAAAATTTGTACTTGGGGGTATTCGGGGTTCTTGAAATTCCAAAAAATGTGGTTTATTATGTACATAACCTCAAAAGTAGCCAAAAAACAAATTTTTGGGTACATAACCTCAAATATCTTAAAATACTGACGTGATGGGCCGATTCTGACCCCGGATTCGGATACTACGTAAAAAATTACTTCGGAAATGACACTAAACTTTCCAAAGACTGACAAATGCAACGAATTTTAAAGAATAATTCTAAGCGTCTTTTATACAAAAAATGGTAAATTTGAAATGATTTATTTAACAAATGTCATATGAATTTTTGTGTTATATCTTTAGTTTGAGGTCGAAGTTGCTGTTTTTATCTTATCCCAATGATCAAAAGCTAATTTTATTTCTGGAATGATTCTTTACAATTATGTTTGCTTGTGTCTTATTAAAATTAAAATTAAAAAAATATATTTATAAAAATTATAACTTAATGATACCGACGTCATTAGCTTCGCATTCGGTGTTCGTGCTCGAATGTCTAACTTCAAACTCGATTGTCAAAAAAACCGGCACTTTTCCTCTGCCCTGG
The DNA here is from genome assembly GCF_010883055.1 of Belonocnema kinseyi. Classification (NCBI taxonomy): domain Eukaryota; kingdom Metazoa; phylum Arthropoda; class Insecta; order Hymenoptera; family Cynipidae; genus Belonocnema; species Belonocnema kinseyi. The sequence goes on along the minus strand of NC_046662.1, from coordinate 72,686,013 downwards.
CCAACGTCTTTCTCCGCTTAAAATGTAAAGTTTATTTTTATAAAAAGTTACCTTAGGTGTCTTATTAAATAAATTCTTTTTGAATGCATTTACCTAAAACAGAAAATAAATTAAATTATAATTTTTGCCCCCGAAACTGTATTTGTCTTTTGTAGATACATCACTTTTTATCTTATATATAACTTTAAATGCCTTAAAAGTAACATCTTTTTATGAATCGATTTATGATTTATATAATATTGTAGGATCAACATGAGAAGATGACCTTAAGAAAAGAGAAACAGAACGATTTGCGAAGATTTTAGGGTCTGTTAAGAACCGAGGAATTACGGTTCGATTCCCTCGTTAGCACCAATCAGCCATCTCTCGATCTTGGGAGAAGGTAGTTTGCAAGTTGGGTAAAGTCTGGAGGAGATGAGAAAAGTGTGGATATTCGCTGATCGCTGGAATCGATATGCTTTCTCGCATGCTAGATACTGAATTTTGAATTTGCAGATTCGAATCTAAAAAAATATTTACATGATTCCCTTCATTATTCACAAAAAATATTCATCATGAAATTGTTGCTCCATTCATAGGGTGTTCGTAGGTCAGGGAAAACCTAGAAATCAGGGAAATGTCAGCGAATTTTTTTGACAGAGAAAATTCATGTATTAAAAAAAAACCATGCAAAAGGCAGGCTATTTCTATAACCTAGGCGGAAATAGTATATATAGTTTATATACAGTGTGATGTATTATATATAATATTAATTTGTTTTACACATTTTTTGCATAACTTATGAATATTATATATAAAACTTCACACAATATATAAACTATAGATAATTTTTCCGCCTGGGAAGTAACATTTTGAAGAAATGTGAATGATAATAAATTTGAAATAATAATGGTCAGAGAAAATAAATATTGATCAGAAAACGATTGGGCAGTTTTAAAAATCAATTTTTGCAGCCACCCTGATATAATATTCTTCTTAGTAATTTATTTTCCCTGCATTCCTATTTGGTTTTTTTGCAGTTTCTTTCTCCTGATGATTATATTATTAGTTAATTCAGATATTTTATTATTTGGTTGAAAATTCAACAATTTTGTTGAAAAGACATACTTTTTGGTAGATAATGTAACTGTTTTATTGAAAATTTGTCTTTTTGAAATAAAGATTCAACTATTGTGGTGTATAATAAACTTTTTGTTACAAATTCTTACTTTGGCGTGAAAAATTCAATTGAAATCTTTTTTGGTTGAAAATTGCACTTTTTTAAAATTGTATTTGTGGTTGAAAATGCAACTTTTCGGTTAAAAATTAACCTTTTTTATGACCATTGAACTTTATAGTTAAAAATGAGTGTTTTTTGGTTCAATTTAATTGCTTTTATTTAAGACTAGAATCTTTTTTGGTTGAAACATCTACTGTTACACATTACTCGTTGAACATTCATATTTTTGATAGAAAGCAGAACATGTTTTAAGGACAAACCACTTTGTTGAAAAAATGATTTCTCTAATTAAAATTAATTATTTTAGTTGAAAATTGATCTCTTTGAATGAAATTTTTTGTTTGAAAATTAATGTATTTCTTTTGTTTATAAATGCATCTTTTTGGTTCAAAATTAACATTTTTGTTGAAAATTCATATTTTAGAGTTGAAAAATTCCTGATTTAGTTGAAAGTTCATTTCGTTAAATGAAAATTGGACTATTTTTTGTTGTTAAAAATTTGGTTTCTTCAGGTTAAAAATTCAACTTTTATATTTTCTGTTGAAAACTGATCTTTTTTAGTTGAAAATTCGCGTTTTTTGGTAGAAAGCTATTCTTCTTTTCTTGAAATTTCCTTTTTTTTTGTTTGAAAATCCACTTGTTTTAGACAAAGTTCGTCTTTCAGCTGAGCACTTTTTTTATTGACTGAAACATCTTTATTTATTGATTATTCGTATTTATGGCTGGGAAATTAATCTTTTCAGTTTTAAATTTATCTCTTTGCTTGCCCATTTTAATGAAATTGTCTTTTTTTTTTGTTTTTAAAAGTTAATTTTTTTAAATCAAAAGTCAAATTTTCTATTTTTTGAGGAAATGTATTTTTTACTTGAAAATTTAACGATTTATTTTAAGGTTTAAATATTTATTTGAAAATTCATGTATTTCGCTAAAAATTCAAATTATGTATTGCAGATTCAATTACTTGTTTAAAAATCCAACTATTTTGTTGAAGATTCAACTATTCTGTTAAAAACTCAACTCATTCATTGAAAATCTAACTGTACTATTCAAAATAGTACGGTAGAAATATCAACTACTACATTGTTTGTTGAGAATTATTCATCTTTTTGTTGAAAATTAAACTTTTGGGTTAGAATATTACATTGTTTTTTTTAACTGTCTTTTTAGCTCGAAAATTCAATTGTTTGACTGAAAATGCAACTATTTTTTTGGAGTTATCTTCTCTGATTGAAGTTTAACTATTTGGTTTAAAATCAATCTTCTTAGGTTGGAAAATTAATTTAACGGGAATATAACAAATTTATCAGGGAAAAAGAGAGGTTTTTCAAAATTGAAGTTTTGCGACCATCCTGATTCAATAATTTTGTGTCTCTAATTTCCCTTAAAATGTAATAATGAATCAGATAGATCAGACAGATTTTAAAAAGTGTGCAGAAATTGAGTCAAGAATAATTTAGTTTGAACATTTTGGATAAATAAAAAAATATTTTCCAGTTCGACTTAAAAATCATACTCCCAACAAAAATCTAAAATTTCGTTTTCCACATTAATTTTCTATGTGGATTTTCCAAGAGGAAGAATTATGCGTTACATATTACTTTTCATCCTGAGCAAATTGGTACCCAATTATCTTAACAACTTTTTTGTGATTATTTAAAGATCTAATATCGAAAAAGATGTAAATTTCAGTAAAACATTTTTGTAAAAAGTAGAACGGTGGTTTCAAACTGAATGAATTTTACATATTTTACTTAAAGACGCGGTTTTTTTGCAGTTTCATTTCGATGGAAAAACAGGCCAGTTTTGTGCATTTCGAATTTTTTCGGCGTATCAAAGGCTTTCGGCCAGTTAGTAAAAGAATAGTCTGTTCCTTCGACGAACCAAACTGAGCCTTGAATAATGGAACGCGTCTCATGCGAAATTCATGTCCAATTTAGCCGGTCTGCGTTAATTTACGAGTCATCCAAAAGTTAAGCTGCCCATCGCGAATATACTCTTCACAACAAAAATCTCAAAACACTTTTCGTTCGAGTTTTCGTATTTTTTAAACTATTCGCAATTATATGCTTTCATTTACTAATTGTTTACCTCGCTTCTCTCTGAAGAGGAAAATTTAATTACATCTCCTTCAAGCTCCGCTTCAATTATTTTGAAAAGATGAAAGTGCATCCCTTATTAAAAAAGTGAAAAATACTTTGTGGAAAATCGTATAAGAATAATTTTCATAATTTTATGAACAGAATACTTAAATTTAGAAATTGTGAAGTTAAACACATTATTCAATTAAAAACTTATAAATAATGAAATAGTTAAGTTTTGCCAAATTCGGACTGAAAATGTTTGGTGTTTTAGCGTTGCAGTTTTCAACCCGAGAAAAAAATTCTCATTTGGATCCCATTGCTAAAATTAGACTGAGGCGCAAAAAACATTGAAAATATGTTTTTGTTTTTAGGCAGAACCTTCGCAGACAAAAGTACCGGAAAAGTCCCACCTAATTATTATTTTGATTTTTTACTATTAGTAAAAACATTTCTGTGTTGAAAAGTTGTCGCAAGCTTATATTGCCCAACATGTCGAAGGCATTTTTGGTTAGAGTTAGATTTTTATTTGATCGTTTTGCACGGGGCTGTCCCGGTATATATCATCAGTCACGGACGCATTTTTATAATGCAATTAAGTGATCTGATGAGAGCAGTCTGCCCAGACATATTGGACAAAGCCTGGTTTTTATTCGATCATTGACGGACTGGGTTGCAGTCAAGTACACGATGGGGGAACCTACAGCTTAAGGTGGGTTCCGAACCACCAGAACCTCGGTAAAGGTACATTGAAAAATTTCTAGAGGTACCGGATCAGGGATCGAACCCCGGACCTCTGAGGTGAAGTCCGAGTGTCTAACCAACTAAGTCACCGAGAATAATAATAATTATTATTATTATTATTATTTATGATTTGTGAAAATGAAAAAAATTAAATAAAGGTTTTGTGTTACTTTTTAGGGTTCTTAAGTCCCAAACAATATTTATAACTTATTAAATTTTCAAAATAATGATAAGTTAGACCTGTTTTAAACATTTTTTGTACATCAATTCTATTGCAGTATCACTTTTTTGGGATATAAATCCGATCACCATTTTCAGGAATGAAAATAAATTAAAATAGAGCTTTTTTAGTACTTTTCCCCTAAAAACTAATCAGGACTTTTAAGAATTAAAAGAAAATCAGGTTTAATTTTTTCATTACTTTTCTTCTAGGAAATTGGTGTCCAAAAAGTGTATGTTTAACTTTTATGGTACGTTAGTTCAATTCCAGCAGTACCAATAATAATGCAGAAAGTGTTAAAATTTCAACAAAATTTTCAATTTTTATCATTTAAAATTTTAAGGGAACACATGTCTTTACAATTTTCAAATTTGAAAACTTCAATATAAAATATCCACTAATTAATTCTTTCAATCGATACTTGATTCCGGGGTTCCTCTTGAATCACAGTTAAAAGATCTGAAAGATTTTTTTAGCATTATACGAGGGTAGTTCAATAAGTCCTTAGAATGAAGTATAAAAAAAATTTTTTTTGGGTAAATTTTTTTTTATTTTTCAACATAATCTCCTTGGAGCTCTA
>NC_046662.1:72663438-72681072 GCF_010883055.1 Belonocnema kinseyi | reverse complement strand
ATATTACTTTTATTACAGAAGCCGGATTTGGAAATTTCAGGACATTTACAGGTTTACTTTCGTCCAATGCTGGAACAACTTAAAAAAATCCTGTTTAAAATTTTAACTACAATTAATTTTAAAGTATTGATTTTTTTGCAATATAGTTTTTAAAAAATGTGCACTACCGGCGAAAATTATATACATGCCTATTTTTTGATCTGTTGCTAAAGTGCCTTAATATATATGATATAAACATGATGTTTTTACTCATAATAGCGCGAAAGGAGAAAAAACATTGGCTTCAAATAAACCCTAGTTAATGGCAAAATGCCAATTTTATAAACAGATATTGCAAAAAATCAAATTGAGATGCTTTTGAAAAATTGTAATAAGTGTGGAAATAATTTACATTGCTTAAAGTTCTTAGGCTCCTTTAAAAGGTAATTCTTCACAGTATTTTAATAAATTTGTTATATATTTTCATGATCATTAGAGTGTAACTTAATCAACTCATATTAATCTAAATTTGTTAAATAAATAGAATAGTACACAAATAATTCTTAAAACTTTAAATAGAAATGGGAATAAAAATATTCAGGCTCTTTTTTCAAAATTCAAGGCTTTACAACCCTAAAGATGAGACGTAACTTACCAGTTTTAAGAAAAAAGTTGCTGAAAAAGTTACGCGTATTTGAAATTGCAACGATTTTCCCCAAAACATTCAGAGTCAATATAGTCAAAAACTAAAAAGTTTCTTTAGCTCCTGATTTTCTTCCATATGTCTCCTTTCGTAGAAAGTATATTTAACGATAGTCTTCCTTGTGTCCAAGACTTAGAAAAAAGAGGGAATTTTTTGTCTAAAAAACAAAGATTCACGTTTTTTGTGAAAATCCAATCTAAGAAATAGTGCTATAACAAAATATCTCCAAAATTTTACAATTATTGTTATTAAAAACCTGATTAAATCTGGAAATTATTTCTTTTCATAACAAAAATCGTTTTGCTGGAAATTATTATGTAGTTAAAAAAGGAAGTTTGGTAAACAATCAAAAAGTTTCAAAGAAGACTTAAAATTTCCATAAATTCTGATTGTTTTATCATTTTTTACCGGCAACTGGCAATTGTCAACAAGATTCCCTATTTTCAAGAAATTTATGTAATTTTATATAAGGCCAGAAATTGGTTCCAAATAAAATGAATAATTTTGAACGATATTGAACCATAAGCGTGTTTTTGAGCGGAAGTTGGTATTTTTAATTACCAATTAAAGAAATGTTCAATTTTCAGTTATATTAGCACTTTTTTACCGGAAACTGGCGCTTTTTAAATAAAAATCATAAGTTTTTGGGGTAACTTTGTTAGTTTACATCCAAAATGGGTATTTTTAAGGTCGAAGCTGCGTGTACCGAAATTTCGGTAAAAATAGCTAGAATTTTTCGGTGCGAATAGGTGGAGCTGGAGAAGAGGCTATTTCTACCGAAATTTCGACACGTCTGGATTTTTTTCGGTACGTGTACAGTTCCTACTTTTGAACAAAATAATTCTAACCTGAACAAAATTGACATTTTTTTTAAGTTTCGGATTTGATTAGTGTTTTTCATCAGAACGCTGTGTTTATTTATACTGAAAATCGGTATTTTTAGTAAAAATAATTATATTTCAAAGAAGATAAAAAATTTTTAAAAGTTTTTTTATGATATGTTAGTGTTCTTCGTTGAAAACGCAGGTATTAAAATTTGTTTAAATCATTAAATTTCAGAGTCGATTAAAAAATGTGTACAATTTTGAGTTATGTTTTCTACCGGCAATATATATTTTTAATAAGAAATAACTTGAATTAAAAAAAGTATTTTTTATTAATCTTAGGTTATGCTCCGTTTTTCATTGGAATTCGGTATAGGCTTAAAAAAAGATTTTTACCATATTTGAACAATTTTAGTTTATGGCTACATTTTCCACGGGAAATTGATAAAATTAAAAGAAAAATAGGTTTCCAAAAAGTTTTACACTTCAAACAAATATTATGTTAGTGTTTTTTTACGAAAATTTGTTATTTTGCAAAAAAAGAAAAACATAATTCAACAGTTTTAACAACTTTTACGTTCAACTTTTTCCTCTAAAGTCGATATTTTTGAAATAATTGATACTGTCCATTTTTTTCTAACTCTCTTCATCATTGATCCACTAAAACGTTGATAAAACTTTTAAATTAGGTCCTTTTTGGTTTTTCATCGAACTGTAAAATCGAAATGTAAATTGACTGTGAGTATTCTCACTAAAACAGCCGCGACTTTGTCAATTTTGAAATTTCCCAACGGATTTTGAAATAATACTAGAAATTCTATCAGAATTTTATGGAAATTTGAAATGAAAAATATGTAGATTTGTAGTTTCACAATATTAAGAATTCTATTACTTTAATTCTTTACGATAGAAATTTCTTCAATTTGACAGATATATAATGAAAAACATGACTTTTGATATTCAAAATCGTTATAATTTAAGAATTTATATTTATGAATCTTAAACATTAAAAAATTTTCAATTTTAAGTGTTAATCTTTAAAAAGAGTTTTTAATTTTTACAATTTTCAATTAAAAATGATACAAGTTTCAAGTATAACAATTACAAATTCTGTAATTTTGTTGAATAATATCGGAAATCATCAAATTTTATTAATTTTTATTTATGCAGCATTAAAATTTAAGAGTTTTCAGTTGTAAATCTTCAAAATTGCAGAATTTTGAATTACAAATCCTTAAAGTTGAAAAATTTGCAAGTATAAAAATTTTAAAATTGAACTATTTCAAAAATAAAAAACATAAGAAATTACATACGTATATTTAAATATAAATCCGGAAAATTAAGTAATTTACATATATATTAAAAATTTAAAAATTTTCAATTGTAACTCTCAAAAATGGTAGAATTTTAAATTATAAATCCTAAAAATCAAAGACTTTTTAATTTAAAAAATTTTTCTTTTATCAAACATCTGTTATTCTTATTTATCGTCCGCATATCACGGGAGCAATTTTTTATTTGTGTAAAAACTTACAAATTCGATTTTTAGTCTGTAACGAAAGTTGATTTCAAAAATCTGTAAAATTTTTATCTCGAAATTCTTCGTCGATTTACTCTGAATTGGCTAAGTTTTTTAGATGAAATCTTTTGCACCCGCATTCAGAAACGCCATATCTCGGGAGTCAGTTTTCATTTCTATGGAAAATAACGATTACATTTTCACTGCGATCCGCAGCCCAGATTGTGCCAGTTTGTGATCAGTGTAACTTTAAGATTGTCAGCTGACGTATCCATTTTCTCATAACCGGATAACTTTTTCTGATCAAATTTAATTGGTATTTAATCAGCAATACATCATCTTGGAAGTAGAACTATGTCTTATCTTTAAATGAAAATCTTTTTCGTCTGTATTCAGAAACTCCATATCTTGGAACTAAGTTTTAATTTCTATTGAAAGTGATGATTACATTTTGTATCGCAATCCGCAGCCGAGTCTTGCAATTTGTGCTCAGTGTAACTTTGAGATTAACGGCTGAAATATCTATTTTCTCGAAACAGAATAACTTTTTATGATCAAATTTGTATGGTCATTAATCAGGAGCATGTCATCTTGGAAGTTAATTTTTGACTTATTCTTAATGCTGACTTTGATTTTACAGAATGTTTTTCGTTCTCCTGAAAAATTCAGATTTTGTTGGTTATCTATTTCTGTACTGCCACCTTTCAACGTATTAATTTTTGTCTTTTATTCTAATTCCTACATCCATAAAATATTATATTTAAAAGAAAGTTACAAACCGATTAAAATTAAAGTTAAAATTTAAATTTAAAAAGATTCAAAATTGTATAATGGCCAATGTAGCTATTTTAATATTTATTTTAATTTAATAATAGTCAATCAAATTAGAAAAACGTGTAATTAGCAATTTTGGCTAGTTTGCCTCATAAATAATAATTTTTTTTATATCTTTAATGCAGAAAAGCTTCTAAAATTTCAAATATGAAAATGAATGCCTTCAGTTTTGAAAATACTCATAGTTTGTTCTTTGTTATTAAATTTAAAACTACGCCGGGAATTTCGTTCCATGCAATGGTAGAGTAAGAATAATCGTAGATTTTTAATCGGAAAATTTGAATATATAAAGAAATTTAACGTGCAATTCTCGCTTTTGGAGTTTATTTTTAAGGTGTTCAATGTACGGACGATAACATGCAATATCAACAAAGGGGCTTTTTCAATGGGGAAACAGTAACGCCCCTTTTATGGCACTTTTTATTTCGAGGTCGTTCGGTTTTATGCGAGCCATGATAGAGCATATAATCTTCAAGTTCTTCTTTCCCCTTCATTTTTATACATATATTTTTTCATTTTGTTCAAAGAGACACGTGTCTCACGGATTCGACAAATATTTTTAAAATAAAGTTAGGAGTATTTGAGTTAAAAAAACTGAAAACGCCAATTATAAAAAATGGTCCACATTTTTCTTAAAAATGTGATATTTTTACATTCTCATCCTAATGAGAAGGTATTGGTTTGATGTAAAATTCCACTTTGTCGGGTTTCATCAAATTTCCACGTTTTGAGACTCCCTGAGTCGGAAAAAACGATTTTTACGAAGGTCTTTGTCTGTCTGTCTGTAGTCTGTAGGCTGCATTCTGTAGGTACGATTACTTTCGAAAAATTGATCAGATTAGATTCTGCTTTATCACACTTTTTTAAGGCCTAAAAAGATAGAACGAGTTCGTAAAACAGCTATTTTAGATGAAAATTCAAAAAGTAGCACATTTTCAAAAATTTTGAAAAGCACATTTTTCCAAGGTTTAAAAATTCTATGTACGGTTATTCATGTACTCAGGAACTCAAAAAATTTATCCTAATGACCTTTTTCTATAAAAAGAAAATTATCAGAGTTAGAGCATTTTCAAAATCCAACAAAAGAACAAACTAAAATGAACATTTTAAGCCAATAACGCAAGATATGAAAAAAAACAAAGGGAAGAAAAACGTTGATTTTTGGAGGCCCTACAGAATTATCATAACAACTTTTTAATTTGGTCGAAAAGTTGAAAATTCGAAATTTGATCGTACCAAAAATAATGAAAAATCCAAAAATTCCATTTTTTGGTCAAACTATGCAAGATACGGAAAAAATTAATAAGATAAAATTGCACGCCCTAAAAAGATCTATAAATTTGACGTTAATCACTTTTCGATAGAAAGTGTAGTTTTTGTTTTTAGTCGTAAAAAACAATATTCAAAATAATTAATTTTTTGACGAATTTTAATTAATTTTTTGACAAACTTTGTCAAATAATTTTTTGTCAAACGACACAAGCTATGAAAAAAATAAATAGACAAAAGTTACGCTTCCGAAAAATACCGAAAACTCATTGAAATTTTTCATAAATAATTTTTGATAGGACACGCAGTTTTTGTTTTAGCGGTAAAAAATAACATGAAAAATAAAAATATTAAATTTTTTCGAAAAAAAACGAAACAAGTTACAAACTAAAATTAACAGGCAAAAGTTTTTCGGCTAAAAAGATCTATAATTTGATTATAGAATTAAATTTTTGGAAAAAGGATAGAAAAGGCAAAAGAGGACATAGGATCCTATGTAGGATCCTATACAGGTTCCTGTATAGAAATAAGAATAAGTATAATTCAATTTTCATGCGGGAGAAATGCAAAAACGATTAAAGATTTACACTTAAAATTGAAAATTGTTCAATGTTAAAGATGCATAAATATAAATTCTTAAATTAGAAGGATTTTAAAGATCAAGAGTCGCGTTTTTGATTATAAATCTTTCAAATTGAAGAAATTTCTATTGTAAATAATAAAAGTAATAGAATTCCTAATTGTGAAACAGCAAACCTGCATATTTTTCATTTAAAATTTTCATAAAATGAAATTCGCCGATGATTTGCAAAAAAATTTAAAGTTGTTGAATTTTAAGGATTTATAAATGATAATTCTTACATTCAATTATATGGCATTTCAATATATATATATACACATATATATAGTATCAAATAAAATAAATTTTTTTTGTTTTTGAAATTTATTCATTTTTTTCTACTTATAAAATTTTCCAGATCAGAGAAAAGAAAAAATGATTTTATTCATTTTTATTTATGCAGCATTAAAATTTAAGAGTTTTCAGTTGTGAATCTTCAAAATTGCAGAATTTTGAATTACAAATCCTTAAAATTGAAAAATTTGCAAGTCTAAAATTTATCTGCGATACGGATAAAACTATAAGTAGATCAAAGAAAGCTGAAATTAAAAAGTAAAGAATTATAAAAAGTAAAATAACAAGTAAACAAATTTTAAGTAGGAGAATTAAATGAAAAAATCTATTTCATGGCTGCAACCAATTAAATATTGACATTAAGTAACTTTTAGTGTCAATATATCCAATAACACTGGCTGTCTAATATGTAAATTTGTTAATAGGAATTACTAACAACAATGAAAAATGTTCGCCCATTTCAGTCAGTTGTGTAAAAATTTTATTCTTCAGCTAAAAAGAAATCATTCCGTAGAGAACACACATTTTTTATTAAATATTATTAAATATTGCTAAATATTATTTATTTAATATTATTGCTGTTTGATTTTTTATTGTTATTTAAGATTAATTTAACACATTCAGTCAATAAAATCTGTGTAAGTAATATTTAAAAAAATAGAGTTTTCAAACTAAGTAGGATCCTTCATGATTATTATAAAAAAGTTTTGATCTATTGAGATTTGTAGAATCGGCTGATTTTTATTTCGAAGAAAATCCATTTTCCCAATTGTGAGGCGCTTCAAACTAAAAATTGCACAACAGGGATAAGCGATTTTTTTTTTAAATCGGAGGGTTTCCAAAAGTTTTACTTCGGTACATGGATTTTTAAAGAAAAGTTACAGGTAAACAAATATCTTATCTTCGTGCATTTACGATGAGTCCACGATAAAACTCGAAATCACGAATATTAGCGAATTTTTGGTTAAAACCTTAAGAAATCTATTCTTTCAATAGATTTCTTAAGGTTATTATAGGAGATCTGGGTACAAAGATAAAACTTTTAGACACCCTCCGAGATTAAAAATTAGATTTTTTTCAGTTTTAAAATAATTACTCACCTAAACATTGGTCTTAATTTTTTTTAAGTATAAAATTTATTTATTTTTAAACGATACAATTGTGAAAGATTTGAAAAGGAAATCAAATCGTTCTCAATGTTTCACTATATTCTTTTCATTCGAAGTTGTTTAATATTGAGCAATTCTAGTTTGAAATAATTTAATGTAAAAATTTGAAGCTAATAACTGATCAAGAAATAAGACTAAAATATTTTTAATTTACAGCATTGGGAGTACGAAGGAATATACTATTTATTAATGGTTAAGAGATTTTAAAGGGGAAAAATGATAAGAATTGTATAATTTTTGAGATCATTAACAATTGTCCAGGCGTGGTCCCGAAGGTATTAAACTTCAAGCGGAGGTGTGAAAACCGTGCCGAAAGCTGAATGGCACCTGGGTGAGGTGTTTAGAACGGTGACTCTGGGATACCGGGCCACCTCTCAGAGTACGCAGCCTTATCCTTGCATGCGGGGCTCTACAAGGATGGACGAACCCCTTTCCCTAGCTTATCGTGGGAACAACAATGACAAAACCAAACATAGTTGTAGTAAGTGCGGTTCAAAACAACAGAATGCGCAGGACTCCCGACGATGGGTCGGCCAACAATGCCGACCAATCTAGAGCTGGGGGAGCCAGTGGAAATGGATTCAATGCGATGGATCGGCGGGATCTCGCGACCTTTAGGTGGACGGAGCGACTGAATCACGACTTGCTAGAGTGCTACGATGCGAGTGTGGCCCCTGAACGGGGTTACATGGCACGGCTGCATGCTCTGTGTTGCGAGAAACACCTGGAGCTATCGCACTTTTCGCAGCAGCGTCTACGAAACCATGCTGAACTACTGCGTAAAAGGGGCTATGTAAGCGGAACGCCTATTCTACCACAGTTAGAACAAGCCGGCAACAGAGAAAGAGAGGCGACACTAAGCCCAACCGCGGGCAGGCATCCAGTAGATGAAGAGCGATGCTTTACGACCCGGAGAAACATCAACACCAAGGTTTCTCTCAAGCCTAAAGATCTGGCTGAAATGGATGACGAACTTCGTGGACATTTTTCCGGCGAATCCACGCTCTGGGCTATCAATTATTGTGTGTATAATGCAGCGAGAGCTTTGGCCGATGCGAACCGTAAAACAAAACCAACGGTTGGTCATAAGACCAAAAGACGAATGCATCAACTTGCCATAAAGATAGGCTGGGTAAGGAAATACGCGTCCCGCATTCAGTGTGTGATTGACTACATCACATCTGGCAGGAATTTACCGCCAAGGTTTGAAAGTTCGCGCGCGAACTCCGGAACGTTATCACACCATCAACAAGTCAAAGCTGCTGACCATCAGGTAGCATATTGTTGAGAGAATACGGATACTATCTGACGCTAAGAGAAGTCTAGAGCGGAGGGAGAGGTGTGTCAGTGAAAATCAACAGTTTCTCTCTGACCCATATCGACTCTTCCAAGACCCTACAGTTACTGTCGAACACCCACCCAAACCAGAGGTATCCCAACCTTATGGTGGAAGAAGCTCCCTTCAACCCATCAGCATTCGGCCCGTATTTTCACCTCATATTTAAAGTCGGAATAGCCGATTCCGGAGTAAATGTTGGAAGGACGCACAACACTACTGCCGAAAATAGGCAATTTAGCTGACGCGAAGAATTACAGGCCAAGAACTTGTCTAAACACACTGTATAAGATATTCACAGCTATCCTAAATGATAGGATTGTTCGGGCAATTAAACCTGTGTGGCAAGAAATGTATGAACAACGAGGCTCAAAGAAAGGCGTAGCCGGATGTCGGGAGAACCTGCTCATCGATAGATGTGTCTGCAAAGATGCAGCATTCTACCAGCGTGACCTAACGATGGCCTGGATTGATTATCGGAAGGCTTTCGATTCGACCTCCCATAGACTTATAATCTGTCTTTTGGAAATCTTAAAGGTTCATCCGCAAATAGTTGGGTGCATAGAGAGATTGATGCCGCTTTGGAAAACCAGATTTACTATCTCATCTGGAAAAAATCGTGTGACAACTAACAAGGTCACCTTTCAGAGAGGTGTCTTTCAGGGCGACACCATGAGCCCACTTCTCTTTTGTCTTACATTATTGCCACTATTTCTAGCACTTCGCTATTCCGACGAGTACTTGTGCGGCAAATTTGCAGATCGAAAGTACAAGGTCACTCATGTATTTTACATGGACGATCATAAGATCTATGCTAAAAAAAGAGAGCAACTGCATCTAGCTCTGGGGATTGTCGAACAATATACTAAGGGAATGTGAATGAAATTTGGGTTAGACAAATGCTCCAAGGTTTATTTGAAGCGAGGAAAACTTAATGGCATCCCTAAAGATCCTGAGCTCGTTGATAGAAGCGCTATACGACACCTTTGCGCTGAAGAGACTTATACATACCTGGGCGTGCCACAGAGCCGCATTCAGCATGTGATATCTATAGAGGATACTCTCCGAAGCAGATACAAACGTCTCATCCGACAGATTTGGTCTTCCGAACTGTCGGCGAGGAACAAAGCATCTGCAACGAACATGCTTGCCGTCCCAGTACTACTCTATTCATTTGGAGTAGTTTCATGGATGAAGAACGAGCTCAGATCCCTTGATATCGGGGCAAGAAAGGTTATGCACATGAACAAAAGCATGTATCTTAAGTCTTCCGTTCCGCGACTGTACATCTCACGCCGTCAAGGGGGCGCGGAATATTGAGTCTTGAATGTCTGCACAACAGAATTATTCTGGGTACATCACATAGAGTTGCAAATGGAAGAGACCCTCCTCTTAAAATGGTCAGGAATCACGAAGAAGTGGGCAAAGGAGGGTTTCTGTACAAAGCAGCGGAGGAGGCTGCTGAAACACTCGGACTTGACTTCAGTATTAGGGGTGAGCAGAATGCATGAAATCTTATCTATCTCGAGTAATCACTCCTAAAAGCCCGCATTAAGAAAGCACAAGAGAAAAACTTTCGTGAACAGCTCCTCGATAAGAGGATGCACGGTATCTTCCACAGAAATGTGAAGGATCAGTCAATGTCTTGTGAGCTAACGTTTGCTTTCGTTAAATCGCCCGGATTGAAGTCTGGTATGGAGGGTTTCATCTTTGTATGCCAAGACGGTGTCATTTCCACCTTAAATTACCGTCGCCACATTTTGAGCCAAGACATTCCTGATGACAGCTGCAGGGCGTGCTATGCACACCCTGAGCATTTAGCTTACATACTATCTAGTTGTCCAACTCACGCGGGAACGACCTACATTCAAAGGCACAATGCGGCACTAAGAGTGCTTTATTACCATCTCTGTCACTCTTACGGCATTAACCTTAACATCGCTCTTCTAAATGCTCCTGGGGAAACTGAGTCAATTGTCGAGAATGGGAAGTGCCACATATACTGGAACTTTATATTTTCGACAATTGTTTCTGTTGATCACTCGAGGCCTGACATGGTTTTTCTTGACTTCGAGAAACGAACCATGTTCGTTATCGAATTTTCGGCACCAGCTGACAAAAACATCATAGCCAAGGAGAATGAAAAGAAAGAGAGGTATCGATACCTTATAAGGGAGTTGCAACGCTTGTACCCGGAATATTCTGTTAAACTAATCGTCCTTATCATCGGCGCTCTTGGAGGTGCCAAGCTTTCACTTACTAATGGCCTAAAAAGCATCCCTGCGTGTCAACGCGCACGAGGCTTTTGCTGGATCGTCGTATTGATTCCTTTACAGACTGTAACCACCTATGTCACGGTCGTGAGACGTGGTTGTGGCTGAAATTTTACCGCGATTTCGCTGGGAGCGTGTGCAATTTTCCAGATTAGCACCCGGTCCCGGCGAAATCCTGCGGTTTTCATTATGACAAATTTTTAATTTTATATATATATATATATATAAAACACTTATTTCACAATTTATTTATAAAACTTAAATTCATAACGACCAAAAATGACCTACCCGAGTAAAAATGCTTCGACTTCAGTTCGACTTGGTTATGTATTGCGTTCGCCTCCAAGACATCGATGTCTCGCTGCGTCTTAAAACTGAGACATACTCAAGTCGACGTTTTCGACTTCAGCATGTCTTGATAGGGAGCAATTCAACTCGAAATCAAGTCGAAGCACTTTTACTCGGGTACGCATTAAACTTAGAAGTTTTTCATAGTTTTATGAGTGATATGATTGTAGTGTCAGTCTAAAGTTAATTTGTCACAATTTACTATTAATACCCAGACGGAAAAATTATATATAGTTTATATATAGTGTGAAGTTTTATATATAATACTCACTTGTTTTATACAAAAATATGTATAAAATGAATGAATATTCTATATAAAACTTCACACTATATATAAACTATATATAATATTTCCATCTGGGTATTTACATTTGCATAATCAAAATTGAGTAACTGCACCGATATTTTTAATTTTTTAATTAACATTTTGTCTCGAAACAAAATAATGAAAAAAAGCATCACTGCTAATTAACTTCATGCTTCCAACAGAATTTACTAGTTGCCAATAGATAAAACTTTATGCTGCAAACACTTCTCGATTATTATTAGAATTGACCCACATTCTAGTCTGTCATAAATTCACTCACATTCACTAAATTCCTTGCATTATTTTGAAATACTTAGAATTTACAGAATTCTCTCAATCATCTGAATATTTAAATTACGAGAATTTCAATGTAAAGTCTAAATTTACTGCAATATTTAAAAATACTTGAATTCTTGAAATTTCCTGAATTTTGAGAATTCCTTGGATTCTAAGGGAAGGAATTCAGGAATTGAAAAAAAATTACGAATAATCCAGAAATTCAGGAAATTCACAATGTTTAAGGAATCCAGAGAAATACAGGATTTCAGGATCTTCAACGAATTTCGAAAATTTGAGGGATTTCCGAGAATTTAAGTAATTCAAGTATTTAAGATAATATCTGGCATTTATAATATTCAAAGAATTTTAGGAATTCAGAATATTCATGAAATTCATAAAACTAAAAATATTCAAGCAATTTAGAAATTGACCTGGGAAATTTGCATTATTGTTCTAAATATAAAAATTTTAATTAAAACAAAAAAATAAAAATCTTCTAATTTTAGATTTTTTATAATAAACTGGGAATGTTACAGCCTTCTTTACTGCTTAAAATAAAAAAATTTATATTAATAGATTTGAACAATTTAGTTATTTTTACTGAAACAAATATCAGAAGTTCCAAATATTATGAGTCATGCAAAAATCAAAAGCTGCAATATAAAAACTAAAAAGAAAAATTAAAAAATCTAAGTACAACTATAAATTTGTTTATTCAAAAAATATTACTTCCCTGTCAATAATTTCACTTTGCTGTACAATTTCAAAGATTTAAGATTTAGCCCACTTTTTCATACATTATCAATTGAATATTATTATTTTAAATTATTTAGAAATAATTCAATGTGGAAAATTTTACTTTCGAATTATTCAAATGTTCATATATTAAAGCTTTCTCTTAGCAATAAAATGGTATCTATAGCTTAAAAGAATTTAAAGTTTAGGTATAAATTCAAAATGGCTTAATTTTAAGCATAACACTAACTATTATTAGCGAGACAAAAATCGGCGTGGTAAATTTATATCATTTTAAGAATTCTAGAAGTGAAATGACTTCTGAATCAAACTAAAGAATTAATTGAATATCAAAATGTATAACTATTATGTATATTCGAAATTATTTAGAAATTTTTAATAGGTTTTTTTACAATCTACTTGTAGAATTTAAATTCTAACCAACAAAAAGTTAGTTTTTATTGAATATCAAAATAAACTAATGAAAATATAAAAGTATCACTACTGACAAACTTCATGTTGCAAACAGAAACAACATAATGCGAACAGAAAGAACTTTATGCTACAAAAACTGGTCGATTATTATTAGTAATAATAATAATTAACATCAAATTATAAACTGTCGTAAAAAATAATTTCCTTTATAAACTGTTGCATGAAAGTAAGTGGAGTTACGAAATCAGAACAAAGGGATTGTCGGATTGAATGAATCATGTTTTTATCAGTGAAAGGTACATGAAATTGATCGTGACGAGTTACGCGTCCCTGAACGATAGACTGTCAAATCCAGTATTTTGTGATGAAAACAGTACGTAATACCCAATTGGTCACGATTATTAAATACGACACGATACTGAAAGCTCGTGAAAGTGAACCGACAACGAAAATCGCTCTAATTACTGTTGTCTCAGAAGGATGACTTACTATCTTATAATTAAAGCCACTGCGAAATGTTACGTCAGTTACGTTAATTAAAATGCCATCTCTATACTCCATGATGAGGATAAGAAGAAGAGAAAAACAGGCGACAATATTCACATATAAAGATTTATCTGCGAGATTTATTATTCTCATCGTTGTTATTATTGTCACAAGGCTGCAGAGATTCTACGTCTTCTGTGTATTTTTACAGACGGTGTATTCACTCGCGTTATATTCCCTACACTTCTCGCGTAATAATCGAGTAATTAGGCGCAATAATGCGTAATGACGCGCAGTAATGCGTTATCAAGCGTGACAATGTGTAATAATGCGTAATAACGTAATTATTACGCGTAATATTTAGTAATTTTTTAGTAATAGCGTGTAGAATTGTCCTTTACGCTGTACGATTGTTAACACTTTTTTATACTCGATTCTCCCTACTTTATCCACTTAAAAAGATATTATAAAAATTACCCTAAGTGATTTTAATTATATTTTTATAAGTTTGGAAAAATCAGAATGTAATATTCTACTATGAAAAAAAAACAATCCATGGGTGACTAAACAAAATCGGAAACAATAATAGAGTCAATTTATTTAGAAACAAACACTTAGAACATAAGTTAAATTTGAAAAAGCACCGTTTTAAAGAGTTCTTGAAACTCAACATTTATGGAATTATTTCAAGTGATTCTAATTTTTAATACTCCTGCTTTCAAATTTATCTGAATTTATATGAAATAATTTTAAGTTTGAAAAGTTTCAATCTAAAATTGAAATTTCAATGAAAACTTTTGGCAATTTTTTACAAGTACATTTTTGGCACTAGACAGTTTTTAGGTACACGAAAAAATTTTTCTATTTACAAAGATGCTAAATTTTTTCTATAAAATAGGGGTGCATGAAACATGAATTTTATTTTAAGAAATTCTTGATAAAAATTCGCAAAAAATTTGGAAACACTTTTTTGTCCTATTTTTGAACTTTTTTGAACATGGATAACCAAACTGCATTTATATCAATTCTAAATTTTTTACATGTTTTTAGGATCCCAAAGTGCTATTTCTCGCATTGTAGCGATTTCGAATCCTAGAATTTGTTATATTTTACCTACCCTAACATTATATAAATATGTGTGCATGTATATATTCAGTTCGGTGTTGATTCCTCTAGAATCAAACCGAAGGGCCTATGACAAATCCACCGAACGTCTGCTCGGTTTGCGGATAGAGGGTCCCAGTACCAAGGGTTTCTGCTGAATATGGTTACAAAAATAAATAGGCAGTCATGGACAATTGTGCAGGGTTGGTCCCGAAGGAATTAATCCCCAAGCGGAGGTGTGCAAATCGTGCGGAAAACTGAATGGCACATGGGTTAGCTATTTAGAACGGTAACTCGGGGATACCGTGCGACCTCTCAGAGTACGCAGCCTTATCCTTGCATGCGAGGCTCTACAAGGTAGGACGAACCCCCTTCCTTAGTTTCTCGCGGGAACAACAATGATAACCCCAAACATAGTAGTAGTAAATGCGGTTCAAAGCAATAGAACGCGCAGGGCTCCCGACAATGGGTCGGCCAACAATGTCGACCACTCTAGAGCTGGGAAAGCCAATGAAGATAGAGTCAATGCAATAGATCGGCAGAGTCTAAGGACTTTTAGGAGCGACTAAATCACAACTTCATAGAGTGCTACGATGCGAGTATGGCCCCTAAACGGGGTTACATGCCATGACTACGTGCTCTGAGGTGCGAGAAACGCCCAGAGCTATCGCACTTTTCGCATCAACGTCTAGGAAACCATGCCACAATACTCCAAAAAAGGGGCTATTCAAGCGAAGCGACTATTCTACCGCAGCCTGAACAAGCCAGCAACAGAGAAAGAGAGGCGACACTAAGATCAATTGCAATTAGGCATCGGATAGAGGAAGAGTGATGATTTATGATCCGGAGAAACATCAACATCCAGGTTTTCTTTCAAGCCTAAAGATTGGGCTGGAACGGATGACGAGCTTCGTGAAAATTTTTCCGTAGAATCCGACCTCTAAACTATCGATTGTTGTGTATATAATCCAGCGAGAGCTTTGACCGATCCGAATCGTTCAACAAAACCAATGGCTGATCATAATAACAAAAGACAAATGCATCAACTCGCCATAAAGATAGGCTGGGTAAAACAGTACGCGTCCCGAATTCAGCGTGCGATTGACTACATTACATTTTGAAGGAATTTTACCGCCAAGGTTCGAAAGTTCGCGCGCGAACTCTGGATCCGTTATCACCAGTGGCGGATCCAGGAGAGGTGTTTAGGGGGTTCAATCCTAAGCTATGCATGACATACATACCTATATATATATATATATATCAGTTCGGTTTTGATTCCTCTAGAATCAAACCGAAGGGCCTATGACAAAGCCATCGAACGCATCCTCGGGTTGCGGATAGAGGGTCCCTGTACCAAGGGTTTCTGCTAAATATGGTTATAAAAATAAATAGGCAGTCGCGGACAATTGTCCAGGTTTGGTCCCGAAGGAATTAACCCC
The DNA here is from genome assembly GCF_010883055.1 of Belonocnema kinseyi. Lineage (NCBI taxonomy): Eukaryota > Metazoa > Arthropoda > Insecta > Hymenoptera > Cynipidae > Belonocnema > Belonocnema kinseyi. The sequence continues at coordinate 72,665,120 of NC_046662.1, read as the reverse complement.
CAAGCGCAGGTGTGAAAACCGTGCCGAAAGCTGAATGGCACCTAGGTGAAGTGTCTAGAACGGTGACTCTGGGATACCGGGCGACCTCTCAGAGTACGCAGCCTTATCCTTGCTTGCGGGGCTCTACAAGGATGGAAGAACCCCTTTCCCTAGCTTCTCGTGGGAACAACAATGACAACACCAAACATAGTTGTAGTAAGTGCGGTTCAAAACAACAGAACGCGCAGGTCTCCCGACAATGGGTCGGCCAACAAAGCCGACCAATCTAGAGCTGGGGGAGCCAATGAAAATGGATGAATGGTGCGAGAAACACCGGCAACAAAGAAAGAGAGGCGACACTAAGACCAACCGTGGGCAGGCATCCAATAGATGAAGAGCGATGCTTTACGACCCGGAGAAACATCAACACTAAGGTTTCTCTCAAGCCTAAAGATCTGGATGAAATGGATGACGAGCTTTGTGGACGTTTTTCCGGTGAATCCGACCTCTGGGTTATCAATTATTGTGTGCATAATGTAGCGAGAGCTTTGGCCGATGCGAACCGTAAAACAAAATCAACGGCTGATCATAAGACCAAAAGATGAATGCATCAACTTGCCATAAAGATAGGCTGGGCGAGACATTACGCGTCCCGTATTCAATGTGTGATTGACTACATCACATTTGGTAGGAATTTTACCGCCAAGGTTCGAAAGTTCGCGCGCGAACTCCGGACCCGTTATCACACACTTAACAAGCCAAAGCTGCTGACCATCAGATAGCATATTGTTGAGAGAATACGTATACTATCTAACGCAGAGAGAAGTCTAGAGCAGAGAGAGAGGTGGGTCAGAGAAAATAAACAGCTTCTCTCTGACCCATCTCGACTCTTCCAAGACCCTACAGTTACTGTCGAACACCCACCCAAACCAGAGGTTTGGGAGAGAAGTCTACGAAGTTCAGCATAGACTGAACGAAGACTCAGAAAATATAAATAGCTTCAAGGAGTTATGTGTTGCCCTCACAACACCTGATAAAAAATGCCCACCCATCACTACCGAGGAGGTGAAAAAAGTGTTAAGAGAGATGAAAAACTATTCCGCACCGGGACCAGATTGTATCAAAACCTTCCAGTGGAAGAAGTTTTCTTCAACCTTTCAGCATTTGACCCGTATTTTCACCTCATATTTGAAGTCGGAAGAGCCGATTCCAGAGTGGTTGGTGGAAGGGCGCACAATACTCCTGCCGAAAATAGGCAACTTAGCTGACCCGAAGAACTACAGGCCAATAACTTGTCTGAACACGCTTTATAAGATATTCACAGCTATCCTAAATGATAGGATTCTTCGGGCAATTGAATCTGTGTGGCAAGAAATGTATGAACAACGAGGCTCAAAGAAAGGCGTAGCCGGATGTCGGGAGAACCTGCTCATCGATAGATGTGTCTGCAAAAATGCAGCATTCTACCAGCGTGACCTATCGTTGGCCTGGATTGATTATCGGAAAGGTTTCGATTCGACATCCCAAAGACTTATCATCTGTCGTTTGGAAATCTTAAAGGTTCATCCGCAAATAGTTGGGTGCATAGAGAGATTGATGCTGCTTTGGAAAACTAGATTTACTATCTCATCTGGAAAAAATCGTGTGACAACTAACAAGGTCACGTTTCAGAGAGGAGTCTTTCAGGGCGACACCATGAGCCC
>NC_046662.1:72662288-72663338 GCF_010883055.1 Belonocnema kinseyi | reverse complement strand
CAACTGCATCTAGCTCTGGGGATTGTCGAAAGATATACTAAGGAAATTGGAATGGAATTTGGGTTAGACAAATGCGCCAAGGTTTATTTGAAGCGAGGAAAAGTGAATGGCATCCTTGAAGATCCTGAGCTCGTTGATAGAAGCGCCATACGACACCTTTGCTCTGGAGAGACTTGTACATACCTGGGCGTGCCACAGAGCCGCATTCAGGATGTGACATCTATAAAGGATACTCTCCGAAGCAGATACAAACGTCTCATCCGACAGATTTAGTCTTCCGAACTGTCGGCGAGGAACAAAGTATCTGCAACGAACATGCTTGCCATCCCGGTACTACTCTATTCATTTGGAGTAGTTCCATGGACGAAGAACGAGCTCACTTCTCTTGATATCGGGACAAGAAAGGTTATGCACATAAACAAATGCATGCATCTTAAGTCTTCTGTTCCGCGACTGTACATCTCACGCCGTCAAGGGGGTCGCGAAATATTGAGTCTTGAATGTCTTCATAACAGTATTATTCTGGGTACAGCACATAGAGTTGCAAATGGCAGAGACCCTCTTCTTAAAATGGTCAGGAATCAAGAAGAAGTGGGCAAAGGAGCATTTCTGTACAAAGTAGCGGAGGAGGCTGCTGAAACACTCGGACTTGACTTCAGTATTAGGGGTGAGCAGAATGCATGAAATCTTATCTATCTCGAGTAATCACTCCTGAAAGCCCGGATTAAGAAAGCACAAGAGAAAAACTTTCGTGAACAGTTCCTCGATAAGAGGATGCACGGTATCTTGCACAGAAATGTGAAGGATCAGTCAATGTCTTGTGAGCCAACGTTTGTTTTCCTTAAATCACCCGGATTGAATTCTGGTACAGAGGGTTTCATTTTTGCATGCCAAGACGGTGTCATTTCCACCTTAACATACCGTCACCACATTTTGAGCCAAGACATGCCCGATGATAGCTGCAGGGCGTGCCATGCACACCCCGAGCATTTAGCTCACATACTATCTAGTTGTCCAAATCACGCGGGAACGACCTACATTCAAAGGCAC
>NC_046662.1:72654440-72662188 GCF_010883055.1 Belonocnema kinseyi | reverse complement strand
TGTTAAACTGATCGTCCTTATCATCGGCGCTCTTGGAGGTTCCAAGCTTTCACTTGCTAATGGCCTAAAAAGCATCCCTGCGTGTCAACAATATGCTAGAACGCTTGCGGGAAAAATGCAGAAGGCGGTCCTCCTTGGGTCGCTCCGTGTTCTTAGGGTGCACGAGGCTTTTGCTGGATCGTCGTATTAATTCCTTTACAGACTGTAACCACCTATCTCACGGTTGTGACACGTGGTTGTGGCTGAAATTTTACCGCGATTTCGCTGGAAGCGGGTGCAATTTTTCAGATTAGCACCCGCTCCCGGCGAAATCCTGCGGTTGTCCTTATGACGAAATTTTAATTATATATATATAATATTTTGACCCCCCCCCCCTGAAATATTGTTCTGGGTCCGCCCCACTTATCAGACACTTAATAAGTCAAAGCTGCTGACCATCAGGCAGCATAGCAGCATATTGTTGAGAGAATATGGATACTACCTGACTCTAAGAGAAGTCTAGAGCGGAGAGAGAGGCGGGACAGAGAAAAACAACAGTTTCTGTCTGACCCATCTCGACTCTTCCAAGATCCTCCAGTTACTGTCAACCACCTGCCCAAGCAAAGGAGGTCAAAGTATTTTGGAGAGAAGTGTACGAAGTGCAGCATATACTGGACAAAGACTCAGAAAACATAAATAGCTTTAAGGAGCTGTGCGATGCCCTGATAACAACTAAAGGAGGTGAAAAAAGTATGAAGAGGTACGTAGAACTATTTCGCTCCAGGGCCAGATGGTATCAAGACCTTCTGATGGAAGAAGTTTCCTTCAACCCATCAGCATCTGGTTCGTATTTTAACCTCATATTTAAAGTCGTAAGAGCAAATTCCGAGTGGTTGGTATTGGGGCGCTGAGTACTTCTGCCGAAAATAGGCAACTTCGCTGACCCAAAGAATTACAGGCTGAACACATCATATAAGAAAACATTATATAATGAACACATTATATAAGATATTCAAAGCTATCTTAAATGATAGGACTGATCGGACAATCGGAACTGTGTGGCAAGAATTGTATGAACAACCAGCTTATCGATAGATGTGTCTGCAAAGACGTAGCATCCGATCAGCGTGACTTATCGATGGCCTGAACTGATTACCGGAAAGCTTTCGATTCGACCTTCCATAGACTCATCATATATCTTTTGGAAAGCGTAAAGGTTCATTCGCAAATTGTAAGTTGCATAGAGATTGATACCGCTTTACAAAACCAGATTTTCCATCTCATCTGGAAAAAATCGTGTGAAAACTAACAAGGTCACCTTTCAGAGAGGTGTCTTTCAGGGCGCCACCATGAGCCCACTCCTCTTTCGCCTCACATTATTGCCGCTATCTCTAGCACTTCGCTATTCCCAGGGGTACTTTTGTGGCAAACCAGCAAATCGAAAGCACAAGGTAACTCATGTATTTTGCATTGATGATCTTAAGATCTATGCTGAAAATAAAGAGCAACTACATCTAGCTCTAGCGATTTTCGAACGATATGTACATTAAGGAAATAGAAATGGAATCTGGGTTAGAAAAATGCTACAAGGTTTATTTGAAACGAGGAAACCTAATGGCATCCCTAAGGATCTTTATCTCGTCGATAGGAGCGCTATACGATACTTTTGCGCTGGAGAGACTTATGCATACCTGAGCGTGCCACAAAGCCGCATTCAGGAAATCTATAAAAGATACTCTCCGAAGCAGATACAAACGTCTGATCCGGCAGATTTGGTCTTCCGAACTGTCGGCGAGGAACAAAATATCTGCAACGAACATGCTTGCCGTACCAGTAGTACTCTATTCATTTGGAGTGGTTCCATTAACGAAAAACGATCTCAGATCCCTTGATATCGGGACACGAAAGGTTATGAACATGAACAAAAGCATGCATCGTAAGTTTTCCTTCCAAAACTCTACATCTTACGCAGTCAAGGTGGTCGCGGAATATTAAATCATGAATATCTTCACAACAGGATCATTCTGGGTACAGCACATAGAGTCGCAGATGGAAAAGACCCTCCTCTTAACATGGTCAGGAAGCAGGGAGAAGTGGGCAAAGGAGCGTGTCTGCACAAAGCTGCGGAGGAGGCTGCTGAAATACGTGAAGTTAACTTTAGTATCAGGGGTGAGCAAAATGTACCAAATTTTATATGTCTCGACACTGCTTCACATACACGTGCGACTCTAACCTTAAAAAGGAAGGGAAGTATCATTTTCTCAAGGCGTTTTTTTTGCTAAGAGCTTTTTCGTATTGTATCTTTTTTCTCAAATCTCCACGTTTTTAGACCTTCTGAACCAGAAGGTACCTATATCACGGGCTGAAGACGCGGTTATGGCTAAATTTTACCGCGATTTCGCTGGGATTGGGTGCAGTTTTTCAGATTAGCACCTGCCTCTGGCGAAATCCTGCGGTTGTACTTATGTCATATAAATGATATATATGATATGATTATGATCATGATATGCTTATGATATATAAAAATTTGTCATAAGCACAACCGCAGGATTTCACCAGGGGCGGGTGCTAATCTGAAAAACTGCACCCGATCCCAGCGAAATCGCGGTAAAATTTTAGCCATAACCGCGTCTCCAGCCCGTGATATAGGTGTTCACAGTCTGTGAAGGAATGATATTGCCTGCTTTTGTTCATGTATATAACCTTTCGTGCCCCCATGCAAAAATGATATTGAAATTTATTTACGAAATCAAATCAACGTATAAACATTGCAGAAATCTTATTTTATTTGAATTTATTTGTGGCATGAATTTTACTGTGACTGATTTCTTCGCCTAATATTGAGCTATTCTAGTGTTTTAGTAAAATCTATTGCTGCACTGAGAAAGATAGATTATATCCGGTAATTAAAAATATGATATCAGGTATAATCTTGGACTATTAACTATGGGACAGCGATCCAGATTATATGAACTAAAATATACAGATATTAAAGAATAGATAATACCGGATAAAATCTTGAATTATAAATTGAAACAGGAGATTTTTTAATTTATAATCTAAATATATTAAAGCCTAAAATCTAAGATATTAGAATCTATAATCCAAGATATTAAAATCAATAATCCAATATCCTCAAATATAATATCCAGGATATGACGAACTATGATCCAAGGTATTAAATCTACCGTCCTAAAATATTAAAATTCCCAGATTTCAGTAAATCTAAAAAACTTATTAGTTTTGTGTGTGTGGTGGGGAAAACAAATTAAAATTAAAACGGGAATAAGTAATTCAAAAATTTTAAACAATTACGTAATTATCGTTTGCACCATGCTTTATTCAGTGTTCCTTTTGATTTTCAAACGCAAAAAAATCTGCTCAACAATTTTGAGGTTATTTTATTTACCGAAGAGTCTAGGCTCTAGGAAAACCAAAAGTTAACGTCTACTCTTGAAGGTGATTGATTTTTTTAAATTTACGCTTGTTCTAGTCATTTGATTTTGGGCGAGACTTTGTATCATTTCCTAAATAATATACACATAATTTTCGAAACACAGAACACGCGGAGCAGGACGCAGAGAAAAAATGAATGCGCGCGCATGCCTGCATGTTTAATAATTTTCAGATGTTAGGAATGAGTATCTGATGATTATAAGAATTTAACATCTCGAGATTATGTTTAGTAAGTTCTTCATATATTAGGAAAACATGATAGATTATACGCGATATAATATTTTTCGTTATGTGGTATTATTCTCAACTTGTAATATTCACTTCGTATAATTCATTTTTCTCAGTGTGCGATACTTTTCAAAACACTGTTAGAAAAAATTCGTACAACGTCACGCCGAAGTGCGAGTTGTAATGATACTGTGCGATATTTTGGTGCGAAAAAGCATTTCTTCTACTAAAATACACATCTCCGGTGTAAAGTTGGTAAATTTGCGAACTCTCAACTTCCCAGTATTGAAAATACTAACGAATCACACCAAGGGGCTGTGAAAGTTTCAATCTAAACTTAAATTTTCACTGGAAAGTGTGAAATCAAACACTAAAACGGAGCGAGAATAGTACATTTCGATACGTGTGTGAGAGGTGATTATTTATCGAATGAATGTTTCAAGGAAAAATTGAATAGTTAGATTTTCAGTTAAAAACAATTATCAAACCCAAGAAATCAAAGTTTCAAGAAAATATTAAAATTTTCAAGCAGAAAATCAAATTTGCAAAACATTATTATTTTAAAAAATAAATTTACAACCAAAAAATTTTCATCAAATTAGTTTAATTTCCAAAAAACTACATGAACTTTCAACCATTTTATACGAAAAGAAAAATAGTTGGATAAAAAAATGCATTTTCAACGAAAGAAATAGATTTTTAATTAAAATAGATGAATTTTTAAACAAGAAGAATACATTACTACCAGAAAAATAATTAATTTTTAACTGAGAATTAGTCAATTTTCAGTAGACTAAAATAATCGAATTTTCAATAAAAAAGTTGAATTATCAACCGAAAAATCAATTTTTAAACGAAAACAATTATTTCCTATTACTAGAAGATGAATTTACAACTAAAAAATAATTTAAAAAAAACTTTGACAAAATCGTTAAATTTAAAAATTTTAAAATAAATATTAAAACTAGAAAATAAGTATTTAACCAAAAATAGAATAGTTACATTTTCAGATTAAAATTTAATTGTCTACAAAATAGTTTCATTTTCGATGTAAAAAATGAATTTTCAACTGAAAAATATTTTAAATTAAAAAAATCGAATTTACAACAGAATAGTTAAATTTTTAAACATATAGTTGGATTTTCAATTTAAAAAGAAAACATTTTTTACCAACAATGGAATGGAATGAATTCTGAAAGAAAATTGAAAAAAGGACACCAATTTTTTTTACTGTTTTGCAAAAATTTTAAAAGGGGTGTAAAAGAGTGTACAAAATTTTTGCAATTTTACCATGTTATAGATAATTTTAGAAAAAAAACAAGAGCTTAATTCTTATCTAGCCTTCTCGCGCAATTTTGTTGCACAATTTTATTTAAAGTTTATGTTGGTTAGAAAAATGTGCTTTCCAATTTGAGCAAGTTTAGGACATATTTGGAAATTTCGAAACGATTCAAAAATAACTTAAACTTTTAACAATTTGTTAAGAATTTTGTATGGTTTCACTGTCAACAACACTCTTCAACAGAATTGTTAAATTTTCAAATAAAAAAATTTTGAACGAAAAATGATACAGTTAAATTTTCAGTATAAGAAAATCATTTTGTAACTAAAAAAAAACGAATTTTCAACAAACATTTTCAAAGATTCTTAATATAAGAGAACTTTACAAAACCTTTAAAGTCTTAAGATACTTATCTCAATATTACAAAATTTAGCATTTACAATGATATTTATATTACAAAATAATTGTACTTGTGAATAACTGTAAAATGAATTTAACAAATTTTAATTTATGAAGAAATATCTCGTGATTTTAAAAGCAGAAAACCATTCTAAAAGTACCGTTTTGTATAGTATCTTAATAATTAAGGAACATACGTTTAGAATATTTTCCTTGATTCTGCCCTAGGGTCAAACATGGTACAAAAATCCGTGGTGAAATTTCATATAAAATGCATACTCCATATACATTTATTTTAAAAATGAAATATAATCATAATTTTATAAATATTCCTAAATTTTGTTTTAATATGTTGCTCAGGAAATAGATTTCAGAAATAATATTATAAAAATATCTTCAATAGTTAGTGAAACACTATGTAAAATGGCCTTTCCAATTATACAAAAAAATTCCAAAAATGCTAACAAATTGTTGTACAGATTTGGCTTTAACCTTATTTACTCATAATACGTAAATTTAGTTTCGATACGTAATATTCGTATGGAAAAACGGTATAGGACTTACGGTATCACCTTAGGTATTGACTTAGGTATTAAAGACGGTATAGGACTGTATAACTCTTAGGGGAGGAACAGAACTATCACCAAAACACCTGGAACTTTTAATGAAAAATTTCCTTATGATTTTACAATATTCAAAACGCTGTAAGCAAGATCAATACAGAGCTCACCAATGAATTTCTCGTTGAAATTTACTTTAAGAATTACACTGACCTCTTGGAAAACTTTGTTAATTTCAAATATCCTCTAACTGACCTTGACCGTGACAATTGACCCATGACTTGGGTATGCACCTGAACGTATAATTTTCCGCTCTATCGATTCCAAATGTAAAAAAGGGGGTTTTCACTTAAAAAACCAAAGTTGACCTTCAAAAATCCATATAGGTCAACTTGATGGTCAAAATGAAGGTTACCATTGAATTTCTCGTTGAAATTTACTTCAGGAATTACACTGACCTCTTGGAAAACTTTGTTAATTTCAAATAAGCTCTAACTGACCTTGCAAGTTACAATTGACCTATGATCCGGCTACGTACCTGAACGTAGAATTTTTCGCACTATCGATTGCAGATGTAAGAAAAGGGGGTTTCCATTTAAACAAACAAAGTTGACCTTCAAAAATCCATAAAGGTCAACTCCAAGGTCAAAATGAAGGTCACCATTGAATTTCTCGTTGAAATTTATTTCAGGAATAACCTTCACTTTTTTGAAAAATATTTTACCTGAGGAAATATCCAACCGTCCCGGCACATTTTAGATACCCTGTATATTTCTTTTATCGTTTTTCAGCACAACTCCTTTCCACACCACCTTCAAAGAAAAATTTTTACAACATTTTTTATCAAATGATAAGTCTATTGTACTTAAGGGAAAAATGAAAATCTATCATCAATTATGAATGTTTAATTGACGTCAGTTCCCTTACTTTTCACACTTGAGGATTTAGGAATCTCTTTTTCGCAAACAAAAAGTATGAAAGTCCTTCGTTTATCGACTTTTTTCATAATTTATTTATTATATATAATTAAAAATTTGTCATAAGGACAACCGCACGATTTCGCCGGGAGCGGGTGCTAATCTGAAAAATTGCACCCGCTTCCAGCGAAATCGCGGTAAAATTTCAGCCACAACCACGTCTCACAACCGTGAGATAGGTGGTTACAGTCTGTAAAGGAATCAATACGACGATCCAGCAAAAGCCTCGTGCACCCTAAGAACACGGAGTGACCCAAGGACAACCGCCTTCTGCATTTTTCCCGCAAGTGTTCTAGCATATTGTTGACACGCAGGGATGATTTTTAGACTATTAGCAAGTGAAAGCTTGGCACCTCCAAGAGCGCCGATGATAAGGACGATCAGTTTAACAGAATATTCCGGGTACAATCGTTGCAACACCCTTATAAGATCTCGATACCTCTCTTTCTTTTCATTCTCCTTGGCTATGATGTTTTTGTCAGCTGGTGCCGAAAATTCGATAACGAACATGGTTTGTTTCTCGAAGTCAAGAAGAACCATGTCAGGCCTCGAGTGAGCAACAGAAACAATTGTCGAGAATATAAAGTTCTAGTATATGCGGCACTTCCCATTCTCGACAATTGACTCAATTTCCCTAGGAGCATTTAGAGGAGCGATATTAAAGTGAATGCCGTAGGAGTGACAGAGATGGTAATAAAGCACTCTTAGTGCCGCATTGTGCCTTTGAATGTAGGTCGTACCCGCGTGTGTTGGACAACTAATTATTATGTGAGCTAAATGCTCGGGATGTGCATGGCACGCCCTGCAGCTATCATCGGGAATGTCTTGGCTCAAAATGTGGCGACGGTATGTTAAGGTGGAAATGAC